>NW_026571515.1:11302770-11325270 GCF_026225935.1 Boleophthalmus pectinirostris | reverse complement strand
AACCAGGACTAAACCAGGACTAAAAGCAGGTCTAAACTATGTCTCAAACAGGATTTAACAGGACTAAACCAGGACTAAAAGAGCTCCACACCTCACAATAAGCGCAGCAATTGCCCGATCACGCTGCACTTCAGAATCACACTGCAAGAGATCGAACATTTATATAAATTTGTCAAGCTGAACGCATTCTGGACTGTACAGGAGACACGGCAAAGAGGAGATTGATTGACAATGGTCTACAGCCAATCAGGACGCAGGGGGAGGAACACAATATACGCTCATATACTGTAAAAAAAAAAAAAAAAAAGCATGCAAAATTGCACAAAAAAATTTGCAAAACAGCGAGACCGTGAAAGGTGAACCGCGATATAGGGACGACTGTGTGTATTATTTTATTATTTTAGTTAAAAGCTGATTTTTGCCTCTTTAAAATCCTCATGTCAGTTGAACCAGTAGGACGAAAGACAAATTGACTATTCAAAGTTGTGTTTAAACATTTATCACACTAATGGAGAAACTCTAATGTTGTTTGCATATAGATTATAGATTAATTTTTAATTTGGAGTTGGCCCAAACTATATCACTCTCCACTTTTTCTCCACATATAGGCAAGACGAGCACTCGCCTCAAGGACAGAAAGTCCTTGGTTCCATTTCAAACTGTTCTAAAAGTAAAACTTGTCAAGAGATATTATAATGCTGTGTGTTTTTAAACTCCATAAATCTTCACTAGAATCATGTGGATAATTTAAGGACTAGAATCACCATTTTCTACCGAACCAAAAATGTAAAATTTAGATGTCAACTTGAAAACTACGGTTTCATGACATCACAAGGTGGAACAGAGCATTTTGAGCTTTGGAGGTGTAAACAGATAATGATAAAGGGTTACTCACATGTGAAAGAAACAATTAACCAGTTTGGTTAATATACAAATCTCCAAAAAAAAGTCTTCTTTGACAAATTTTGCCTAAAATATTTAGGTCAGTATTCTAGGCCTTGTAAGGCAACTAGATACCATTTTGTCATAATTCCCATGTTTTTAGGTAGTTAATGCTGGATGCTTTGGATCAGTGTATTCTTAGTGGTTGAAGTAATTTTTTTTATGCAACATATAGACTAGACATGAATTATCTGCTCTTTCACTGAAAATGTGACAACAGACATAAAATTAACTAACTCCAAATAATATTTGGTTGTACGTTTTAGGGTAGTGAAGAGTTTAGCTTCCACTGACAGCAGTTTCTACCGAATTTGGCATTTCCGGTTAATCATGTTCAAACCCTAACTTGAGCAGAATTCAGCGATATCATGGCCACAGAATGTTTTGTGTACTGATTTATACTAATGGAACTTTTTTGTTTTGAAGTTGATGAAGAAGGACTGGAGTGAAGAGGATGTGATGCGGATGACCAACCTTCGTCTGTAGTCATATTTTCCAGTGATAACCAGGGAGACAAACAAACTTCTGCTGTTCCAACAGATGCTGTCTCATTCTCTATGTTAATTTTTTTGTATTTATCTATATAATGATTTTGTTTCAGAATTAACCGTTAAACGCCAAAAGGCTGTCCTATACCATGAATATAGCTCTCTCTGAACTTCTAACCCGCTGATTAGCTGTTACGTTGCTTGGGGCAGGAGGATGAACTTAAAGACTTAAATTCAATAACTGATATGTAAGAGGTACTTGGGAGAACAAACGCACAAATTAGACAACTGAGGAAGGGTTAAAGGAGACTTATTACTGAGCAACCAGACGTTGTTCCTCTTCTGTTCCCCAGACAGTCAGAGGCAGAACTCAAACCACAAGTTTAAACTTTAAAAATACAAAATCCTGACTTTACACACATTCACTCCTCTACACTCACAATATCCTAACAACTTGTGCACACATACACACACTCAAAGCTAAGACAACAACATACACAGTGTATGCATACAATTAATAATCACATGCAAGAGACAAATACAACTTCCTTTGTCTTTGAAAGGTTTCTTTCAAAAAAAGTAAGTCTGTCACGTGGAATTACACGTTTTCCCTTTGTTTAGATGATCCTTGAAGCCGTACAGTTGCCTCTTGCCAAAGAATATGCCAGTGATGACAATAGGGATGAAGTGGACCCACCTACAACCAGCACCATTCAAGGATTTTTTTTTCAAACCTTTGTTGAGAAATGTACAAGCTTGCATAAAAATCTTAATATGTACAGCAGAATGAAAAGAGTATCACACACTTATATATATGCTCTATTCTCTTTATTATAGTGTTATATTCATACATTTATTTCACTGGTTTAGCTCCCACAGAACATCTGCAGCAGCTGCTAAGGTTCTGGACGGGTTGGGAAGTGCCTGCTGAATCCTTCAGTCTAGAGGTCGTGCACTCTCATGGACGTCACCATCTTCCGACAGCAAGCATTTATTATGAGCACTTGCACATTTCAGACCATCACAGAAGCTTTGCATTCAACACTCTGACATGATGGTTTGTCTCAGTTTGGTGGAGAGTGGATTTGGGTTATTTAAATTTTTCCATGTTCTATTGATACATGAAGAGTTCAGATGCAAAGATCTATTTTCAGTTTAACAGCGATTACCTGGTTATTATTAACACAACTTCATTTCTGAATATTCTGAAAATGGATTTAAAAGCTTTTGCATCTGAACTCTCCATATATATTTGATAATCAAGAATCATTCAGTTTTATAAATAATATCAGTAACACTTTATTTGACAGGTGAGTACATAACTCACATGTCACTTAAAGTGTTACCACATTAATATTGTGAAATGTTGAGCAAAATTAGTTTTATGTACTATTAATTGTCACAGAAAATGTATGTTTACAATGTTTTGTTTACAATGTTATTTTAATGTTTGGGAGTCCAAAATCATTTTTTGTCGTAGGGCCCAAAATGTGCATCTCTGTGAGGAATTTATAGATTTCCGTGTAACATTTTGAGACAAAGGGGCAGAGCTTTGAAAATGTGTGTAAGTAGTTGAGAAAAAAAACCAAAAACTTAATAGAATCTCAAGAACACAGTTTACCTGATTAGTTTGTGGCTAGTGTCCATCTGCACAAGATACTTGAACCAGAGAGTACGTCCTACAGGTCTATGCAGGAAAGAATTTTCCCGAACCACATCTGTGATATTTTGTCCCGTTCCTGTCTGCAGATGTTTGCTTTCTTAAGCTCTGTCAAACACGGAGCAGCGTAAAGGAACTGTCTAAAATGTGCACAAGATTTGACCACGTCCCCAAGTTTAGGCTGCTTAAAATGTTTTTATTAATGCCAAATTAAATATCCAGCACAAATTATGGTTGATAGGCATACATAATCATTTGTGTATTTTGCTTTACTCTCATATTTAGTTTATCATTCCACCCGCCTGCTCCCACATTGTGCACTGATTTGTGTCTTGTCCTGTGGTAGGCCTGCCAGAGTCCAAGGCTCTAGTACGTCCTCATGACTACACATCCTAGTTGCGACATTCTTGTCAGTATCCCCAGGCTGTCAACACGATGCACTGAAGCTCTCACTCTGCAGTCGATGACCAAGACCTTCCAGGATTCCCTTAACTGACCTACATGCATATGTGTATGGAGATCTGTTTTTTTAGTTCACTCACAACTTCATCAAGCTCTGCATCAGTGTATTGTCCCCTGACAGAGATGTTATTCGCCATGGGCCTTCCAAATTCCACCAAGTGTTGTAGATATTCAGTGCAGATTGAAATGGTTGGTTGTAATTTCAATCGGGGGCCCTGTTTACATGCCTGTGACAGTGTTTTTGGGGCTTAATAATGCAAAAATCTGAAACCACCCTCCAGAGTTCAATACACTCGGCCGTAACATTTCCCTCTACACTGCCCAAGATGCAAAATTCTGGTCAGATCTGCTCACGTCGCGTACATGTTTACGTCACTGTTAGGTTTATCTAAACATTGTAAACAAGAAGAAAGACAAGAGATTAATTCAGTTTTACTCGCGAGGAGAACGGGCAGAGAGTGGGCATCAAAACCAACAGTCTCCACACGTTCTGATGACTCAAGGTCGTTCTCCTCTTTTTATTTCATTAGGAGGCCCTAGTTACAGAATGATAATTCTCAAGGGGAAGGGGAAACAGCCAAGACATAATAAGAAACTGGTGCAGCTATGCATAGTCCAAACACATAAAACATGATTAACAATCAGGAGGTGCCTTAGGTATGGACAGACACCATCATAACTCTTGCATGTGTGACAGTGGGAGTTGGCTTCATGTGAGGAATCATCTCGAGGTTCACTAGAGCGATAGGACACTGCACACAGTTGTCAAACACACAGAGGTTATTCAACAAGTGACAAGTGATTGGTACATTATAAATCAAAGAATTGTAGTACATAAATGGTTAACTCATAGGCCTAGAATATCACACAAATATTTAGCAAATATGGGATAATAAAATTATTCTGACAGTCACATACATACAGTACACAGAAACAAATACGTTGGATCATTTCAATGCGTCAGACCTTCAAGATTCTCTGTCAGCTCTGATAAACTTACAGGAATCATCCCAACAAATGTAAAGAATAGGCAGAGATACTATTAGTGAAGGATCTGCAATCACCTCTGTCAAATTCTGGATGCACCAGTTCATTGCAGGTGAGTCAGACGGATATGGATGAGACCTGGAGAACCAGTCGATGGTGGGACAACTTTGTGGAAAGAGTAGCTGATGAAAATGCGTGGCGTGAAAACTTCCGTATGTCCAAAGATGTTGCTTATTTGCTAATTACAAACATACCCAGTTGAATTCCATACACTTTTGCATCACTGTATGCACATAGATTTACTCCCGAAAAGGCTTGTCTAAACGCAAAATAAAAAGTGAAGACGCGATGCCACTCTTGCGTCTTCTGTTCAGACGGTCATCATATAAATGTAGCCCGTATTTCTTTTGGATGATGGTCTGCACTCATTTGGCCGTTAATTGAATTATCTCATTTTGGCTAGTAGGGCTAAGATATTTTAGTCTTTTGGTCACTCAAATAGTTCTTTCAACGCTGGGTCATAATGTGCCAACAGTGCTATTATTCCAAGAAAATTACCACAATTAGATTCTCTGTATTTCTCCCTGTGCCCAGTGAAAGGCAGGTTGCAAGTGGCCAGAGTAATGGTCATTTAAATGATGTGTTCTAGCACTTGTCTCCAGTAATTGGCAACATTTCTCATTTCCCTCTTCATATCGTGATTAATGCTCATGTTTTTCCTCCCATCGATCATATGTCACACATGCTTCAATGTGAATCTTGCATTGAGCATGTTACTCTATTCTCGCATACCTGTGACCCATGCATCATTGTAGAACGGTGTACTTCTGTCTGCAAACAACCACCGAGCTTTGCTATAAGCTCTGTCCAAGGTGGGCGAGTAACACCGCAAGGACCGTGAAAATTTGAGGCCCTGCCCTAGTTGTTTAATAAGGCTCAGAAAAACACCGCTGTCCTCGCTTTGCATCTCTAGCGATCGGTCCGCAAAGCCTGCATGAACCAGTGACTACAACAACTCTTTATCATAGAGTCTGGGACCTGAGCACCATAGAGTCCCCTATCAGTAGACAGACACTCAGAGCACTGGACACGTTATGTTCCAAATCCAAACCTTGAGACTGAAGGAAGATCACCAGTTGGGTTGATGCTGACGGTGTGGGTTCAGTGGAGCTGGAGCAACGGGGCGTTGAAGTGGTGGAAGGAGCAATAGCATCCAAGTCTGAGTGCTGCACATTGCTGCTGCCCTGTCAGGAATCAAATCTGGACTTGACGATGGTTTTGAAAACACATCTAATTTTGCTCATTTTGAATTCCTTAAATCCAATCCTTTCTTTTTCCATTTTTGAGCGCCACTTTTGGGCTTCTTGTACAATGTTCCTGAAACCTTCCACAACCTGAGTAAGTTTAGTAGTTTACTCTCACCAGCTAGTTTACATTTACGAGCATGCGCAGCCTACAATTAGAAATTAGATTTCCCTGCATCCCATGTAAGTTAACAATAAAATAATTGTAGTCATTAGTAATTGTGATTCTAACGGTCAAAATGTCATTACAGAAATCAAATTATTAAAAAAGTAGGAGAAAATATATCAGAACTGGGGCATGGGGTAAGTGTCACCATGACCATGTTGTTGGAGATAATGAAGCACATAAAAAGCAATCAGTTGGTGAGATATAGTATAATCTGCAGTTGTGTACACATCGTTTTTGTTGACAGTCATTTATACTGTGTCTGTATTGGGGAGGAGGGGCCAATCCTAGCCTGTGATTGGCCCTCAAAGTGTTGTGGGCCCTGGTGTGTCGCACCGAATGAATGCTACGCCATTGCTTAGTTACACCTTGTACTCCACCTTCCGCTGCCACAGGTGCTCAAATAGTTTAGGCCGTCTGGAGCCATACATGCAAGTCTATCACCTTTATTTTCAGCTTCCTTAGCAAGGCAGTTGTCTGAACAATAAATCTATACATCTTAACAAAATGTAGGACTGCTTTAAATTGTATTAATGTTCAATTATAGTGTTGTTCTGTGAAATTTGCGAAACATCCATAAACATTTTTGAGAGGTGTTGGCCTACTCAATTGTGTGAGACACTGTAGCCTAAATCTAGAATTTACACAGACAGACACGCTCAACATCAAACACACAACTGTTGGATATTTTATTCCAACAGACTATGTGGTATTCTGACACATCATTTCATAACAACACATGATAATAAATAATCAATAACTGGCCTTGTAAACAATTCATTAATGTTATTAATTAACAGGTCCTACTTCACTTCAGTTTCAGCAGTGTGAAATGTTTCGTGTGTCAACTGCTGCCACCTGCTGCTACTCCTGTGTCAAGTATGTGTTGGCTGTGTGGATCTGTCTGGATTTGTGGATTGGAACGTCTCAAAAATACGTCATAGAGGAAATCGGTGAATTTGCGTAATTGGTGATCCACAAATGCGAATCACATTTTACAAACCAATTTTGTATTTATTTTTTGCTAATGAAATACTATCTCTGTAAAGACAAAAATACAAGTTACAAATATTAATTTTGCATTTGTGGATATCAAAACACATGTACAAACCAATGACCACCACTATAAGAACCGACCGACCTACTGTCAACGTTCAGGCTCTTCTTGGCTGCTGTTTATTTGTTTGGTTGGAGAGTTTGTCTGTGGAGCTGAATGGAAGTGAGGTACAGAACAGTGTGTGGGAATGTGTAGGGGTGTTGTGTGTGTGTGTGTGTGTGTATCCTCATCATGGCCACCTCTGTTTGATAATTCAGTGGGCGTAAGTATCATAGACAATACGGTAATGCGTAGGGCTTTGCTAACATGGAGGAGTCAAGGCCAAACAGTGAATGTGTGAGTGCTGCACGTTTACATACACATTCGCCTATAGACGTGGCTGATATGCGGTTACATATACTCAAGTACATTTACTTATGGTTTTATGGAAGATTTTGTTTTTTAAATTTCATAAACTAACTTAGCTTGACCGTGATGCCAAACTCTGCTCTTGTCTCTTAAAGGCGCATTGTGTAACTTTTCTGGTGGAGGGTTCATCGTGCTTTTCTCCACGGAGATGTTGCATTGCATGTCTGGAATGTTTCACAGTATGGTGGTAAACCTTTCTGTCTTCAGCGAGACCAAACCATACCAAGTTACAGGTTAGATCTGTGTAGAGGCAACCCCACTCACAGTCAGAATACATGTTTTTCTAGGAGCTTTGAGATATAAAATCACCTGTAATTGAATAAATTTAAGCTGTTGATGTCATACTGTAGAACATTCCAAGCAGAGCAATGACATATCCATTGAAACAAGCAGGTGACAGACCCCGGACCAAAAAGTTACATAGTGCACCTTTAACTCATAAGGCACAAATAACTTTGGACTAATCTCAACATGTACCAGTTTTTGTTTTTCACATTTTTAATACAGTAATACACTCCAATATTACGCATTATTGACGTTTGTGAGCTTTTAGCCATGTTATAGTGTTGTTACATCATCAAAAACATACCCAGAGTTGTGTTTTGTTTCATTCACACATGTCTGAGTAATCCTTTATTATTTGTCTGTCTACATCTCCAAAGCTCAAAATGCTCTGTTCCACCTTGTGATGTCACGAAGCTGTAGTCTTCAAATTAACATGTACCGTATTTTTCGGACTGTAAGTCGCACTTTTTTCATGGTTTGGGTGGTCCTGCGACTTATACTCTGGTGCGACTTATATGTTTTCACACTGACAGCCTTGAGAGGGCACTCCAGACTTGTGTGCTCCTGTACCACTGACACGTCACTCTACTACAAATGTCAGCTGCAGAAGAAAGAGAAAGCCACTGTCCTGTCTGTATCATGTCAGTCACACCATTACTTTTGTACCACTGACAATTAAAAATTTAAACAAACACAAAGACAACTGAAACCATCCTGTCGGGATTCAGAAAGGTCAGAATAATTTTAACTGGAACTGATGCTGAGTCTCACGACAGCGACACAGAAGAGGAAGAGGTGCTCTGTTTACCTCCGGAGGTCGTGGAGTTGCTCAGAAGTGACACCGAGGATGAAGAACTCATTGGATTTAGTGATTTAGTGGACTTGTTCTGTTCTGTTGTTTATGTTATAGTTTATCTGAAGAACTGTTCATATGTGACGTTAACAGTCTGTTGTTCTCTGTTCTATTGTTTTTACTATAACTTGACTTTCAAGATGAAATGTCGGTTCCTGGTCTCTGATTGTATAAAATAAATTTCCCCCAAAAAGTGCGACTTATATATGTTTTTTCTTTTTCATTACGCATTTTTTGGCTGGTGCGACTTATACTCCATAATCCGAAAAATACAGTATGTTTAACCTTTAGTTACCTAGAGTTTGACAGCTCCAGAGCTAAAATGATCCAAATGATTCTAGTGGAGGTGCATCACAAGGTGGAACAGAGTGTTTTGTTTGAGGGAAGAATACAACCTAAATATACAGGGTTTGTGTGTTAAACATGTGTGAATGAAACAAAACACAACTCCAGGTCTGTTTGTGATGAAGAAACAACATAAGAAAAAAGCACAATACGGATCCTTTAATAATGTTGTCATAATGTTGCCAGTTGTGCTAATAAACATCACAGACGGGGGGACGAGGGTAACAATGAGAGGTCAAAGTCATTCACAAAGAAGTGCGTGGCCCTTGAGTGTTTTATTGGAGATTTTAGAGCTCATATACTGGGGACACGTGAAGGAGAAGCTTTGAAAAGACTTTATTATTATTATTATTATTATTATTGTTAGCCAGGGGCGTGACCAATCCAGCTGGTGTGTCTTAAAGAGTTTTCACACACCTGATGGTGACAGTTCCTCCATACATATGAAATATGTAACTGTGGAGAGAGCAGAAAAGTCAAAGCACCAGAGTTCATTATGTCATAATGAAGGTATAAAAATCCAGCCAAAATATTGTCAAATCTGACGGGCTCAAAGGAGCATTTGTGAATTTTAATGATCTGGACATGAAATGTTAATTAAACTTTATATTTTAAATGTCGCTCCAGCGCCTCATGTAAAGTTAACATGGGACAGGAACATTTATCTACAGCGTCATGCAGGATCATTCAATCACGTCAAGCTCCACTGAAGAAGGCCCTTCACACTGACTGATATGAGCATCAATTCTTTAAATAAACCTGCCATAGTCAGTTTGTTGTGTGTAGGTAAATGTGAGTAGTACCTGTCTGGTGAGGTCTTTAGCCTCCGTCAGGAACAATGATCGATAATGAAGCACTTATTGATTCTGGAGCAATGCATGATGGGAGGAGGCTTTTAAAGACTATTAGGTAGGTGAGCTTAAGATTACAGTAATTATGACGGGCTATTCAGTGACAAATACTGACCAAGACAGAAACGGCTCCACAGTGGAACAGTGGTTAGAATGGCAGACTGTGACAAGGTCTCAGGTTTGATTCCTGAAGTGAGCGCACTCATTCTTTAAAAGACACTGTGTTGTGTTTTTAGTAGAGAGTGGGCCACTACATCTCTTCATGGAGATGTTCTTGTTTAGCCTGGAATCTTTCATGGTGTGGCATTAAACTGATATCTGAGTGTCGACAAGCAGGTACGCCAACAGGCACAGTTACAAGTCAGATCTGTAGCATGGCAAGTCCACTCATCGTACGAATCTGTATGGAAATTATATATTGTGTTCATTAAAAAACCTTAAAAAGAAAAAAACATGTAAATCTACTGTGTGTACAGGCTCGCCCATCCATAGATCTGATCTGGAACTTGGCTTAATTAATTGAAGCACATGTTGAGACATCTAGGGATAAGATGTATCACAAAGTTAATGAAAACAAATGGACTTACAAAGCTTTTGCAGCTGACATTTCATTACTAACCAAGTTCAGGGTTTGTGTTGGTGATTGTTAGAAGGATTCACAGATAATCTATAGATAAGTTAAATTAATTACATGTAGCCTGAATTCATGATGGCTGCAGGTGTTGGAGTTAAGGTTGTGACCATTCAGATCAGAGAAAGGCAACTAGATTTCAGTGCAGAAATTGGCAACCCAAATGACAGACACATTCTGCTTTTTGATTGGACACTTATCTTAAGAACCAAAACACTAAATTATAACATAAGTAAATGGGACATGTCCATTGTTTTTGTAATTTAGAATAAATCTTTTTTTTATCAGTAATAGCTATACTTGTTATGAATATTTTACCTTATATCTAGACACACAGGGCAAGTTTATGAATTTTAAAATAAAAATCTTTCATACAGTTCTTTTAATGCCTTGCTGGGGAACATTAGCCAGACTGGTGTCACCTAGTGCCTCCGCTCAATTTCATTTCTCTCCAGCAACTAGGTCAGGAATCGAAATACAATAGAGTGTTTGCAAAAACTCCGGGAGTGCGAGTTCGGGCACCAGCCAATCAGCGAAGAGCCTAACATTCTGTGTTGGCAACAATTCCCGAGATCGAGGATTTAAACCCAGAACAAAGAGAATGTTTGGTGAATTTCATCAAGGGGAAAGACGTTATTACCCTTCTTCCTACGGGATTTGGGAAAAGCTTAATATACCAGTTAGCCCCGTTAGCGGCACATTACATATGTGATGAGCAGATAGCAGCGATTGGTTAAATGACAAAAAGTACCCGTCTACCGTCGAGTGAACAAATTCTAACAATGTGAGGTCAGACGGTTTCTACGAAGGGAAACAAAGTGAAATCGAGTGAAGAATCAGGCTAGTGGAACATAGACGAGACCATAACATCTCCATGGAGACAAGCAGGTGGCAAGCAATTCTCTAGAAAATGTCCTAGTGCACTTTTTAAATGATCCAGTGAGAAGAAGGATGTTTCTGGTGGCTTATCTGAGAACACAGAATGGCTATATTGTCCTTTGGTGTCTGTTGTGTTCATTTGTGTCAGAGTAACTGTCTCTCCGCATGTCCGTCCTTCAGTGTGTAAACAGGAGCAGTCAGCCAAAGCTTCAATCCATGCCACATCGATTTCCAATACAGCTCACAACAACAGACAGATCGACTGGAGAGACAAGGAGAGCACTCGCGCTCAACACTGCCCCCTGCTGGTTATTGCTATGGGCAGAGCGGTCACGTTTTAGAGTTTCATGTTAAAGGAAGTGTACGTGCGATTATGATTTTCAAGTTCATAAACACGTCCTCAGATACAAGGTAAACATGTTCAAATCAAATCAAACATATTTGCTGGTAACAATTCAAATGCTGATTTATTCATGAGGACACTAATCCGTGTAGCATTCGTTCATCCGTTTTTCAAAATAAAAACAAAAATAAGAAAACAAAAAAAAAACAACTATTTTCTTCATTATGTGTCTCAAAAACCAAAATGAAAAAGCAGGTAATGATTTGTTTTTTCAGTTTTCGATTTTGTGTTTAAATGAATAATGGAAAAAATGTTTCTGTGACTTAAACTACGATGCTGGACTTTTGCGACCGAACCAGGACTAAACCGGTCTCAGTCACGGTCTCAGTCAAAGTCTGGTCCCGGTCTCGGTCCCGGTCTCAGTCCTGGTCCTGGTCTCGGTCCCAGTCTCAGTCCTGCTCCTGGTCTCAGTCCTGGTCTCCGTCCTGGTCCTGGTCTCAGTCCAGGTCTCGGTTCTGGTCTGGTCCTGGTCTCAGTACCGGTCTCAGTCCTGATCACACGACAGCCTCCGGGCCCGTTCCTACACTCAGTCCTGGTTCAGTTCTGGTTTAGCCCTGGTTCAGTTCAACATCGCAGTTTAAGTCACGGAAATGGGAAACGGTACTTTTTTTCCATTATTCATTTAAACACAAAATCGAAAAAAATGAGTTGTTATCTGTTTTTCATTTTGGTTTTGGAGAAAATTTTAGTTTTTTTCGTTTTCTTATTTTTGGTTTTATTTTGTAAAATGAATGAACGACTGATACATGGACTGACACTGGACATGACGGCCAAGTTGTTTATGTTATAATTTAGTAGTTTGATTCTTAAGACGTTTAGCCAATCAGAAAGCAGAGAGAGCCTCACATAAATCTCTGCTTTAATGCTCAAATCCAGTCTCCGATCAAATGGTCACGACTGAAACCCCAGCACCTTCAGCCTCTGCAGCTCAGGGAGTCTGGAGGTTCTGAGCTTTCACATGAGGCCTGTCCATAAACTGTAAATATAATATAATGAGAAAAACTTGAATGTGTCCTGTATCTGTGGTAGAGTGACAGCCCAGGTTCAGTGGTGATTATAATACACTTCTACAGCGTTTTCGATTTGATTCAACAGCGATATATTGTGCTGCCAAAAGGTAATTGTTTGGAATATAATTTTCATTAGAGGTTGGCCCCACAGGTTCTAGTAATAACATACCCATACTTTGCACTGACGTCATGCTCGGGGTGTTCTGCATGTATGTATATTGGCACAATGTTCTCCAGTTGATAACACACACACACGTAAAAATAGAAACAACCAAATCAGAGTTGCCATTGGAGAAAAGACAGACCCACAAATTTGTGAGTTGCATGGTTCAGCAGCGCACTCTAGTGACCAAAATGTGTCATTACAAACATAATACTTGTCATGCACGCTGATGACCTTTAGGGGGCGGTCTTCTACCACTTTACAGTACTATGGACATGTCATTACTCTGCCTGAAATGTTCCACAGTATGACATTAATAATCAATATTGGGAAGGTTACTTTTAAAATGTATTCCCCTACAGATTACAGATTACATACCCCAAAATGTAGTTTGTAACAGAATCCATTAAATTACTTAAAGTGAGTAACGTAATCTGAATACTTTGGATTACTTGATTTGCTGTAGAGAAGCAAAGACGAGGAAATCATAACATAAGATGTTTTGTCTGATAAAAGACAATAAAAAGCCCAGACTTTACTGAACCAATTAAAATTATTATTGATAGAAGAGGAGGAGACACATTCGTGCAGTGTGATTTAGTCCTGGTAAACCCTGGTTTAGTCCTGGTTTAGACCTGGGTTATTCCTGGTTTAGACCTGGTTTAGACCTGGTTTAGACCTGGTTTAGACTTGGTTTAGACCTGGTTTAGATCTGGTTTATACCTGGTTTTTGTTCTGGTTTAGTCCTGGTTTAGACCTGGTTTAGTCCTGGTTTAGACCTGGTTTAGACCTGGTTTAGTCCTGGTTTAGACCTGGTTTAGACCTGGTTTAGTCCTGGTTTAGTCCTGGTTTAGTCCTGGTTTAGACCTGGTTTTAGTCCTGGTTTAGTCCTGGTTTAGACCTGGTTTAGACCTGGTTTAGTCCTGGTTTAGTCCTGGTTTAGACCTGGTTTAGTCCTGGTTTAGTCCTGGTTTTAGTCCTGGTTTAGACCTGGTTTTAGTCCTGGTTTAGACCTGGTTTTAGTCCTGGTTTAGACCTGGTTTAACCCAAAATGTGAAAAATACCGCTGTGTAATCCATTTATTCCAACAAAGTAACCAAATTACCACTCACTGAAGCAGTAACTGTAACCGAATACAGTTACTCATAATTTGTACTCTGATTACGTAAATCTGGTACATGTAATCTGTTACTCCACAACACTGGACATTAAACAGTTCTAATAGAAATATCCACACAAAAAAATTTGCCAAAAAGGGAAGGGAATCAGAAAACTTATTTAATCCCACCTCTCTTCTGATTTAACATGAGCTTTATTTTGCATCTTTCAGACATTATACATTAAACTATATGAATTTATTTACAAATGCGGACAGTGTGTAGTGTTATAACGTGGTAACAAAACTTAACCAACAACGGTCACTGACAACAGATACAAGAAACAGAAAACAACAAGCATAAACCCGCACTACGGAAGGAAGTGCTGGTAGACATTAAGATAAAAATGTTTAATGTCGACAACGTCACACCATGGAGAAAAGGATTTGACTCTCAGGCAGAAAAGTTACACAATGGGCCTTTAACTGTGAACAAAAAGACAACTTAAAACATGCTCTGTTGCGATATCAAGTCTGAAAAAATAGTTTTATTATTTTGTGTTATAGTGGTTTTCAGTCTCGGGCATGTTTGATCTGCGAGTGCTCATATTTTTTAAAGTAAACTCAATCTTTTCTTTTTCTTGAAACTTTTACTTGTTTTAAAATTATTATTAGTAGTAGTAGTAGTGGTAGTCAGTGTTGGGGAGTAACGGATTACATGTACCGGAGTTATGTAATCAGAATACAAATTATGAGTAACTGTATTCGGTTACAGTTACTGTTTCGGTGAGTGGTAATTGGATTACAGTTACTTTGTTGAAATAAATGGATTGCATGGTGGTATTTTCCTGTTTTCACATTTTGGGCTTTCTCCCTTTTTTTTTTTTTTCTCCTGGTAATTCCACTTGTGGCGAGTGGGGCATATGGGAGGGATGTGTAAGAGCACCCCAAAGTCATATAATTAACATAAAACCAACAACTAAAGAAAGTAGAACTAAATTTACTAAACTAAAAGGCTTACAGGTTTGTTAATTGACAGACAGAGACAAGTGACTTACAAAACATGAAGTAATTTATTATTGCCATAATTTGTTCCTTTTGTTAGATTAACTTTAAGAGTAGACTATTCACTGTTCACATAACTGCTGATTAAAACAAAAATGAATATTATATTTTATCTTTCACTTGGTAGTAGCCCCATACATGACCCGAAACCAGTGACCAGCCAACGTACCACAGAACACACGCTTCTACATCCACGAGGCTTGAGGCCGAGCGGCCGCTGCATCTGACAGCAACACCGACCAAACACCGACCCAACACTGACCCAACACCGACCCAACACCGACCCAACACCGACCACCGACCACACACGACCAAACACCGACCACACCGACCCACACCGACCCACACACCGACCCAACACCGACCCAACACCACCAAACACCGACCAACACCGACCACACACCGACCCAACACCGACCACACACCGACCCACACCGACCACACACCGACCCAACACCGACCAACACCGACCCAACACCCACACCACACCGACCGACCACACCGACCACACACCGACCAACACCGACCACACACCGACCCAACACCACACCACCACCAACACACCACACCGACCACACCGACCACACACCGACCACACACCGACCACACCGACCAACACCGACCAACACCGACCACAACACCACACCACCACACACCGACCACACACCGACCAACACCGACCACACACCGACCACACACCGACCCACACCGACCAACACACCGACCCAACACCGACACACACACACCGACCCAACACCCGACCACACACCGACCACACACCGACCCAACACCGACCCAACACCGACCACAACCAGACCACAACACCGACCCAACACCGACCACACACCGACCCAACACCGACCAACACACGACCCAACACCGACCACACACCGACCAACACCGACCACAACACCGACCCACACCCGACCCAACACCGACCACACACCGACCACACCGACCACACACCGACCACAACACCGACCAACACCGACCCACACACCGACCACACACCACCGACCCAACACCGACCAACACCGACCACAACACCACACGACCACACACCGACCCAACACGACCCAACACCGACCCAACACACCGACCCAACACCGACCACAACACACCGACCACACACCGACCCAACACCGACCCAACACCGACCAACACCGACCACACCGACCACACACCGACCAACACCGACCCAACACCGACCACACACCGACCAACACCGACCACACACCGACCACACACCGACCCACACACCGACCCAACACCGACCCAACACCGACCACACACCGACCCAACACCGACCACACACCACCACACACCCGACCACACCGACCCCAACACCGACCAACACCGACCACACACCGACCCAACACCGACCACACACCGACCACACCGACCACACACCGACCACACACCGACCCAACACCGACCAACACCGACCACACACCGACCACACACACCGACCCAACACCGACCACACACCGACCAACACCGACCCACACCGACACGACCACACACCGACCAACACCGACCACACACCGACCACACACCGACCCAACACCGACCACACCCGACCACACCGACCACACACCGACCCAACACCGACCCAACACCGACCACACACACCGACCACACCGACCAACACCGACCACACACCGACCCAACACCGACCAACACCGACCACACACCGACCACACACCGACCACACCGACCACACCCACCGACCACACACCGACCAAACACCGACCACACCGACCCAACACCGACCAACACCGACCACACACCGACCCAACACCGACCACACACCGACCCACACCGACCCAACACGACCACAACACCGACCACACACCGACCAACACCGACCACACACCGACCACAACACCGACCACAACACCGACCCAACACCGACCACACACCGACCAACACCGACCCAACACCGACCACACAACCGACCCAACACCGACCAACACACCGACCACACCGACCAACACCGACCAAACACCGACCAACACCGACCACACACCGACCACACCGACCACACACCGACCAACACCGACCACCACACACCGACACACACCGACCACAACACCGACCCAACACCGACCACACCGACCCAACACCGACCACACACCGACCCAACACCGACCCAACACCGACCACACACCGACCACACACCGACCACACGACCCACACCGACCCAACACCGACCAACACACCGACCACACACCGACCCAACACCGACCACACACACGACCACACCGACCCAACACCGACCAACACCGACCCAACACCGACCCACACACCGACCAACACCGACCCAACACCGACCCAACACCGACCACACACCGACCACACACCGACCCAACCGACACCGACCCAACACCGACCCACACACCGACCACACACCGACCACACACCGACCACACACCGACCGACCACACCGACCCAACACCGACCACACACCGACCACACACCGACCACACACCGACCCAACACGACCACACACCGACCCAACACCGACCACACACCGACCCAACACCACGAGCGGTGGCACTACAATAAAGCCACACATTAAATTATAAAATTGCAATTATAATTAGAGAACAGCGGTTGTTTACCTGTGCGCGACAAGGCGGAGCCCTATCCCGGAAGTGCGCCGGGGAGTGCCCTTTTATAAGCCCAGGCGCCACCTGGTGGCCGAAGGCAGCAGCCGTGCACTGCTACACACTCATTCCCGGAAACTAAACCAGGTCTATACCAGGTCTAAAACCAGGACTAAAACAGGACTAAAAGCAGGTCTAAACCAGATCTAAACTAGATCTAAACCAGGTCTAAACTGGGACTAAACCACAACTAAACCGCGACTAAACCAGAACTACAACAGGACTAAAACAGGACTAAATCATGCTGCGTGGACGTGTTTCCTCGTCTTCTATCAATAATATTTTTAATATGGTTAAGGAAAGTCAGGGCTTTTTATTTTCTTTTAGCCGACAAAACATCTTATGTTACAATATCCTGGTCTTTGCTTCTCTACAGCAAATCAAGTAATCCAAAGTATTCAGATTACATTACTCAGTTTAAGTAATTTAATGGATTACATTACAAACTACATTTTGGGGTATGTAATCTGTAATCTGTAAGGGAATACATTTTAAAAATAACCTTCCCATCACTGTTAGTAGTAGTAGTAGTAGTAGTAGTAGTAGTAGTAGTAGTAGTAGTAGTAGTAGTAGTAGTAGTATATTTGCTTTTAATTAAGTTATCATTACTATTTTACTTAGTCTCCGTGTGATTTTAGCTCTCCATTTTTATTTTTACTATAACCCTTCGGAGTTTTATGTTTATGTTTTATGTTTTATGTTTAAATTGTTGCATATATGGATGAAACAGTGGGCCGGGGTTGCTGTTGTTTTTAATTATTGTCATTTTTTCTGTTGCATGTGAAGCATTTTGTGTTCCCAACCCAACTTTATAAAAGAATGAAAATAAAAGCTTTTAGGGTCAATGCAGGTTCATTGCTTTTGCCTCTAGAGTGCATGATGACACACGGGAGGATCGTTTATAGAAGAGAACTTTAAAACCACGTGACTCGATTGCGTAAACTCTGCAGACGGAGCCAGTGCGCGCGCTCTACGCTACGCCGCTGCCACAAACGGACTAAAGGACGGGGTTTTGGGGAATTATTTGTTGGGACAGAGGACAGAGCAGAGTAGAGGACAAAGCAGAGAGGGTGAGTCCGGAGGATTTATTTCTTCTGCTCCGTGCGCGGGCGCATACGGAGCCGCTGGAGGTGCTTCGTGTTTCCAGATCGTAGAGTTTAGTGCAGCGCTTTCTTATTCAGCAGCAGCAGTTTCTCACACTCGGGTCATTTATGTGCACTGTTATGCTGCAACGTGCATTAAAACTAGAACAGTAGAAGAAAAGGAACAAAAGGGGCTTATTGTAGTCCGTTTTATGGTCTAAACCAGGTCTAAAAGCAGGACTAAACAGTATGACACTAACAGTAGGTGGACATAATTTAAGGCAGCAGTGATCTCATATAAAAATCATTTTTCTATCAATAATATTTTTAATCTGGTTAAGGAAAGACTGGACTTGTTATTTTCTTTTAACAGACAAAACATCTTATGTTAAGATTCTCGTCTTTGCTTCTCTACAGTAAACAAAAGTCTGTTCATGGAGACTTGGACTCAACAGACAATTTGAAGAGAACAAACAAGAATGTTCAGGATGTGGTTGATACGTTCATGTAGTTTTAAAAAGCATGGCAATATCCAGATTACGTTACTCACGTTACAAACTACATTTTGGGATCTGTAATCTGTAGGGGAGTACATTTTAAAAATAGTCTACCCAACACTGGTGACATAGCTCAAGGAGTTACGAGTTAGGAGCTATGACGTAATGTATTCGGAACTAGCCTATGTAACCAGGACTTTCTCTGCGGCGCTCCCCACGCTCCCCTCCTCCTGCTCAGCCCTCCCCACACTCCACAGTGAGCAGCAGAGTGACAAAGCATCAAAAGCGAAAGCGAAACTAACTTTGCTTTCAGCGAATAAACAAAACAATACAAATACATGTACATTTTCAAACCAGGAAAAGGTAACATGGTGATCTAAATATGTTATGTTTTCACAATAAGTGCAATACTCCCGCTTTCATAACATTGGACTTGTAATGCACTAAGATACCACTGTTGTCATAGTTGCCCCGGGGCAGAACCAAGGCTGCCACTCTGCACCACTGGCCTCTCCGACTGCCAATTTACACTTACTCCTGTCTGTCCACAGTTCCACTTAAGGTCAAGTTACCAGCTTCTACTGGAAATCCCCAGAGCCAGAGTCAAACCCAGAGGTGATGGGTTTTTTCTGCCGCTGCCCCCGATAAATGCATCATCACAGACTTTAAATCCAGGCTCAAATCCGATCTAAAACTGATCAGGGTTAGGGTCTTTTCACACTTTGTAATGCAGTGACACTTGGACAATTTGTTTTATTTCATTATTTTATTGTTTTGAATGTTTTTATATTGTGTTGGTTTTATTGGAATGAACTTTGGTCATCTTGAGTGTTGTAAAGAGCTCTATAAATAAAGTTTGATTGATTGAAATACAGTGAACATACATTCATTCAAAAGTTTTATTGAACAACAGTGCATTTTTTTCCAAGCTTCTATTAGCCACATTTGACATCAGTGCAGATCTCAGTTTATAAAATGAAATAAAAAACCTCAAGCTGCTAAATATTAAAACATTTTCATTGCAAAAGCAGCACCATAAAAATATTTTATAATATAATAAGAATCTGTATTTATAAAAAGTTTTATAAAAAACTCTTCTATTTCACAGTGACCTTGTAAACTATTAATTCATCGTTAAGTTAAATTCTATGTAGCCTTTATATACTTTAACTGTGCAAACTACAGAATTTCATATAACTCTGAAATACAAGTACAGTTTCTACAGCTTTCATCACCTCAAAATGGTAAAAGTAATAATACATAAACCCTCACTGATACATTTGAAAAGCTTAAAAATTCTAAACCTACTTATAAAGGTCACAGTTGCCTTAAACTAACCCATAGGATCATTCACTAAGTAAACCCCTGTAAGCAAATACAAAAATGCAAAGAACTCTTTCAAAAATGAAATGTTGCAGCATTGTTTCAGTAAAATCAAAACATAAAGCAGTTAATATCCTTGAAAATGAAAAAAACATCCAAAATAACATCTTTAAAAGTCCCATATTATTCTAAACATTTGTCTTTTGTTATAGTGTGTAGAAGCAGCATTCCCCAGACCACATGGATGCTTCTTTTCATCAGAGCTGCAACTAACTAGTATTTTAGTATTTTTCTTCAAAGTCAAATCATGTAATGTTTTTGTCTTGATTCTTTTGAATGAGGTAAACTTTCCAGCTAATTTTAAGTGTTATAGTGTTTTTTATTTATTTCCAGATAATGAACAATTATCAAAGGCATTTTACCGTCTTAGCTTTTTGCAGTGGTCCAAAGTTATTGCATTCCATGAGCTTATAGTGTTTTTGGAGATGCTCTTGGAGACCAGTGCAGACTTTTGTAGTCATGGTAATGCTAACATCTAGCATGCTAACTCACACTTCCTGATTGCTGCTTCTACAGTATATCAATATATTACAAAAAATAAATTAATTAATAATAATAATAATAATAATAATAAAATGACCAGGGGTTTTTGGTCAGTAGTTGTTGCAGCCCTGCATAGTTCAGGTGTATTGTTACTTGGTCTAAAAGGTAAATTTCCAAATACATTTTAAAATGTTATAGCCTATAGTATTTGTAATTCATATTTTAAAAAGCATGTATATGTGTAATCTAGGACTAAAGTTACAAATGTAACAGGTGCATATGTAGTTATGCTTTGGCGCACGTGCAGCCCACAGCGACCTTGAAGGGGCAGCGGCAGTAGGTGGAGTTCTTGAGGTGTTCGGTGTAGAAGAGCGTCACGTAGATGGGCTTGGGGTTCGGAAATGTTGGGGGACAGGTGGATGTACAATGAGCGACCCAGTCCATCTGGCCCTCAACATTTTCTGCCCTGCAGCAAAAAGAAAAAAGCAGATTACTTTAATGTCGTACTGACATTGTGCATATGTCACTGCAAAGTGCACATGGCAGGTTAGACTACACGTGTCACAAAAACACACAGCTGCAGTAAGCAACTTTCTGGACGTGGCAAGTCACCTGCAGGATTCCATGGAAATGAGAAAGTAAAACCATACTTCTGAACATTCTCCACTTCGATAGATATGCTTAATGCCATACTGTGGGATATTACAACATTTCCACATTTCCCTCCACATGCTTTTATTTAATTTTGATTTAGTTTTTCTAAAAATGTACATTCTGTGGCTTTAATATAATCATACTTAAGTCTAACCATTTTTCCCCTTGAATTTTTGGTATAATTTTAGTAAAATTATAAATTCAAAAAATTACCAGCCTGGAAAGGATTGTTGTGGCGTGTAGGGCTAACTCCATAACTGTTACCATTAGTGACCACATTTTTATTTCATTTATTTATTTGTTTTAGTGTACACCCAAATTGAGCTTTTAACAATATGTCCGCAACTAAATCTTTGTTTCAAAATAGATACTTTTTATTAACGTGAACCAACATTTCTCAGTGTGCAAAGTTCTCTAGGGGCCATAAGACGATATCAGCCTCTCCATGTCCTCCACGCTTTGTTTTCCACTGATTATTCATCTGACCTCAACATGTGCTCCCGCGGAAATGACTTAACACTTAGGGCTAAGCTATTTTATTTTTAGAATAAAATGAAACTCGGACACTCACCTGATCGTCCACTGTGCGATGGACTTGTTCTGCAGTTCTGTCACCTGCATGTATTGTGGACGGGGGTGATTTTTGTTCACCGTTCTGCACTCGCGCCGACAGTGAG
>NW_026571515.1:11270270-11295270 GCF_026225935.1 Boleophthalmus pectinirostris | reverse complement strand
TTTTGTGTGTATTTTGAGGCTTAAAACATAGTGATTTATTCATAACACATGAAGCAAAAAGTAAAAGTATTTGTGCGTATTTTGGCTTCAAATATAGTTATGTAGCCACTTTTTTCTGTGCTTATTTGTATATTTTTGTTTGCTCTGACTACAAATGAGTTAAATAAACCTTTTACTTTTACTTTCAGTCCTGCTCAGAAATGTAGCAGAGCAGAAAGTACAAATATTTGCTCGGTATTTTGATGTAGTGAAGTATAAGATCTACTTCTACTACTAATCTACTACTACTAAGTAAAGTACATATACCTATTTTTTTAGTACAGTACTTAACTACTTTCACTTTTTACATTTGTACATTTGTAGGCACCCTTTGGTAATACATGTTTTAATAATAATTTTACTTAAATAGAAGCACTGATTTAATAGTTTGGCTTACATACATACTGTGAGCACGCTCGCCTCTCCACAGACCTGACTTGTAACCTCACATGACCTGGAGGTGCAGTGGCGCTTACGAGAACCAAGCAACGTCAGAAATAAACTTCACACGATTTACCCTCGAGCTCAGATGATAGTTTTACACGCTGTTATCTTAAAGGCGCACTGTGTAACTTTCGTGGTGGAGGGTCCGCTACCTCCCTGTATCCATGGAGATGTTATCGCTTATAGTCTGGAATGTTCCACAGTCAGTGTTGGGAAGGTTACTTTTAAAATGTATTCCCCTACAGATTACAGATTACATACCTCAAAATGTAGTTTGTAACATAATCCTTTAAATTACTTAAAAGTGAGTAAAGTAATTTGAATACTTTGGATTACTGGATATCGTCATGCTTTTTAAAACTACATGAATGTAACAACCACATCCTGAAAATTCTTCTTTATTCTCTTCAAATTGTGTGTTGAGTCCAAGTCTCCATGCACAGACTTTTGTTTACTGTAGAGAAGCAAAGCCGAGAATCTTAACATAAGATGTTTTGTCTGATAAAAGAAAATAAAAAGTCCAGTCTTTCCTTAACCAAATTTAAAATATTATTGATGGAGAAATGATTTTTATATGAGATCACTGCTGCCTTAAAGTATGTCCACCCTACTGTTAAGTGTCATTGTTTAGACCTGGTTTTAGTCCTAGTTTAGTCCTGGTTTAGAACTGGTTTAGACCTGGTTTAGACTTGCTTTAGAACTGGTTTAATCCTGGTTTAGTCCTGGTTTAGTCCTGGTTTACATCTGGTTTAGTCCTGATTTATTCTTGGTTTAGACCTGGTTTAGTCCTGGTTTAGACCTGGTTTAGAACTGGTTTAGACCTGCTTTAGAACTGGTTTAATCCTGGTTTAGTCCGAGTTTAGTCCTGGTTTAGTCCTGGTTTAATCCTGGTTTAATCCTGGTTTAGTCCTAGTTTAGTCCTGGTTTAGTCCTGGTTTAATCCTGGTTTAGTCCTGGTTTAGTCTTAGTTTACACCTGGTTTTAGACCTGGTTTTAGTCCTGGTTTAGTCCTAGTTTAGACCTGGTTTTAGACATGGTTTTAGACATGGTTTTAGTCCTGGTTTAGTCCTGGTTTAGAACTGGTTTAGACCTGGTTTAGACTTGCTTTAGAACTGGTTTAATCCTGGTTTAGTCCTGGTTTAGTCCTGGTTTATCTGGTTTAGTCTGATTTATTCTTGGTTTAGACCTGGTTAGTCCTGGTTTAGACCTGGTTTAGAACTGTTTAGACCTGGTTAGTTTTAGACCTGCTTTAGAACTGGTTTAATCCTGGTTTAGTCTGAGTTTAGTCCTGGTTTAGTCCTGGTTTAATCCTGGTTTAGTCCTAGTTTAGTCCTGGTTTAGTCCTGGTTTAATCCTGGTTTAGTCCTGGTTTAGTCCTAGTTTAGTCCTAGTTTAGACCTGGTTTTAGACATGGTTTTAGACATGGTTTTAGTCCTGGTTTAGCCCAAAATGTGAAAACAGGAAAATACCGCCATGTAATCCATTTATTTCAACAAAGTAACTGGAATCCAATTACCACTCATTGAAACAGTAACTGTAACTGAATACAGTTACTCATAATTTGTACTCTGATTACGTAACTGTGGTACATGTCATCTGTTACTCCCCAACACTGTGTATAGTATGGCGTTACATGTCTATCTAATTATCTGCCGTATTTGCTCAAAAATACTTGAAACAGTAAAACAGTACATCTGATTTTTACTGTGAGTGTTCTTGCCTCTTCACAGATCTGACCCGTAACTTCACCATGGAGACAAGCAGGCGACTGACCCTCCACCATATTTAAAATTGTTTTATGTTTGTCTGCCTTCTGAAGAGAATTAGGTCTTTGTGGGGCATAAAAACCCCGTGTGACGACTTTTTTTAATTGTTTACAGTCTCAAAAATCCACATCAGAGAATTTGTTGTCTCAGATTTTCTTACTCATTTTGGCATGAGGTACATTTTCCATGGTTTTTAAATTAGAACATTTTAAAAAGTAAACAGGCCATGGGTCATAGCTTGATGACTCCAAAATACTCGTGATCCTGGATGAGTAGACTAGGATTGCATCACCGTAGATTCGGAGTGTGGAGTGAAAGGGGCACAACCAAGCCTTGTTTCGCAGATGAAAGAAGAAGCTTTCAGCAATATCATTAACTCTTTGTGACCTCATATGACTACATGTCGTTTTTAGCAACTTTTTATTGTCTTTTTCACTTTTAAACTACAGTCAAACCACTACACTGTAAAAAACAGAAAAACATCTTTTTTTCTCAACATTTTTATAACATCAAAAGAGAATTTTTCTGCTCTAAATTTCAATCATTCTGACTCATTTAGTCCTTCATTAAAGGGACACTTCTCAGAATGCACTCCACCACAATGATTTATAAGCAGATTTTTATAACTTTCAAGACAGTAAAGTTAACAACTATCACTCATTTCCTGATTATCAAACAATAAAACACTTTACACAACACAGTACACAACCTCAGGGTTGGTCATTGAATTTCCTTGTGAATTGTTTTCAATTATACCTTTCCTTATAAAAGTGCATAGATAAAAAGATATAAACAATGCACTTTTTTATTTCAAGGTATTTTTATACAAATGTTTTTGTCTCCTTTACATTTCCTGAATGAATATGTTAGGCAAGGCAAGTTTATTTGTATAGCACAATTCGTACACAAAGTAATTCAAAGTGCTTTACAGAATAAGATACATTAAAATCATAATAAAAACTAATAAAAACATAAATAATCATAAAGATTAAAATT
The DNA here is from genome assembly GCF_026225935.1 of Boleophthalmus pectinirostris. Classification (NCBI taxonomy): domain Eukaryota; kingdom Metazoa; phylum Chordata; class Actinopteri; order Gobiiformes; family Gobiidae; genus Boleophthalmus; species Boleophthalmus pectinirostris. Next base: position 11,292,025 of record NW_026571515.1, on the reverse strand, counting down.
AAAAAAGAGAGACATAAATTGGAGAGAAGAGTGCGGAATGAAAAGCTTTCAGTTATATGCACAGTTAAACAGAAATGTTTTGAGCCTGGATTTAAACAGCGTCAAAGAAGAGTCTGTCTCACATGTTCAGGAAGACTGTTCCAGTTCCAGAACCTGAAACACTGACTCCCGGTGTTTAGTCGTGACTCTGGGCACCAGCAGGAGGCCGGTCCCTGAGCTCCTCAGAGTGCGAGATGGTTCATATGACACTAACATGTCAAATAAAAGAAGTGATATTGATTTGGGATCTTTAAAAATTTGATTCAGATTGATAAAAGATGTGTTTATTCTGTTTTAAGGTCAAGATGAGCTGTTTGTTTTTCCCGTATCCATGAAGACCATGCAAGAGGTCAGTGAAGGAGCAGGCTATGGACATTTGAGATGCTGGAGGCTTTTTACACCATATGTGGCAGCAAATGTGGCAGAAGATCTTCCAGAGGAAACACTTTGATGTAATGAACCATTTCGTCACCAACCAAAACACCAGAGCGGAGTAAGAATGAAGCCTTTCCTGTTGGTTCACCTGAATTTCCCTGGAGGCTGCTGTGATGCTGCAGGACACGGAGGAGGGACACTTTTGACTCTTCTGCTGACCCTCCCTGATCAGTCCTCCTGTTCAACTGACCTGAGACTGACTAAGACACAAAGGGACTGAGACGAGCAGTGGAAATGTTGCAGCAACATCAAATGCAACAGTTTGTTGCATGAACAGAGTGTTTTCAGTTTGAGAGATGAGCAATGTCTAAATATGCAGGATGTGCGTGTTACATGTGTGTGAATGAAACAGAACACAACTCCACGTGTGTTTTGATGAAGAAACATTATAACATAGATCAGAAAATAGTGTAATATGGGGCCTTTTAATGGTAACATTTTGGTCTAAGTTCACATTTGTCCATAATAAGTGAAATATGAAAATATGAATACAGTGTTTATACAGATCTAAACAACACGGTTAGAGTTTCTATGCAGGATATGACAGGATTTTTTTTATATAATACTTGCGATTTGATAATTGTATCTTTTTAAATTGCTATTTGGCTCCGTTTCTTCTTACACATTTATGACAGACAATAAAAACTGTGCTTTTGGACTGGCTTAATGTTTTCTCCTAAGTCAAGTGAAATCAGATACCTACTTGTGGATTCATGCTTGGACAAGACTAACAGTGTTGTCTCACCACTTAGTCATGACTACAACTACTGTAACTTCTGCAATGAGCTATTATTGCTGCACCATCTACTGTTGAATCAGCCGATGATGTGATTTTAAATTTCATTAACAGGATGAGCTGTGCAGCTTTTACAGATAACACGTAATACTGGTTTATTTTTAGATTGTTTGTTGTGATTTTGTGTTTTGGTTCTCTAGATGATTTCATTTCTGTTGCCAGTTTCAGTGATGAAATCCAGTTTGTTCAAACCTAAAATATGTCTCTCTGATCTGAATGGTCATTACCAAATCGCTTAGGTGTTAAACATAGTGCTGTCAAGCGATTAAAACAATTTAGAGATTAATTAATTATGATCTGTAATTAATTAATCTAATTAATCTCTTTTTAATCTCACCTAAAAATGCTGAGAAAAGCTTCAACTTGAGGTATTTTCATTTAAATTATTATTACATTATTGTGGCAGATCAAAAAGACTGATACAGAACAAAAAAAAAGTGACTTTATAAAGTCATTTTTTGTTTAACAAACTTCAACAGATGCAGTCACTTAGGCTGCGTTCAGACTGCAGCCTGAAGTGACCCAAATCCGATTTTTTGGCTTCTATGTGACCTGTATCTGATCTTTTAATGACAGTCTCAACGACACAGATCCGATTTTTTCAAATGTGACCCAGGCCACTTCGATATGTGGTCCTGAAACCGATACATATCTGATCTTTTGACATGCGACTTCAGTCTGAACGGCCAAAGCGCATTCATTTGACCTACACGTTACCAACAAGCCACAAACGTCACTATTCTGCGCTGAAGTTGGCGAAAATTGTTAATGAACTCTGTGTCACTGAAGTGAAGCACATCACCACTCACCACTCTTGGCTACGTCACCGCATCCACATGTTAATTTCAACAGACGTCGCTGCCGCTGTCCCACAAAACACCACGGCCAAAAACCTCGTCCTTCTCCTTCTCAATCTCCTCCTTAAAACAAGTACATGTTGTGGCTCCGGTACAAGAGGAACTTTAAAATCTCCAGGTGCTCAATGCTCGTGTCCATGTTTGGACAACTTCCGTAAACACAGAGCACGCTCACTGCGGTTGATGTCATCGTGTCTCCAGTGCACATGCGGGACACTTTCGGGCCATTTACTGTTCACACAGGGGATCGCATACATGTCGCAAAAACATCGGATTTCACAGAAAAATCGGAATTGAGCATTAAGCCCTGCAGTCTGAATGTAGCCTTACAATCCACAGTATCATCATTATTATTACTATTACTAATCTGTAGTGTTGGGAAGGTTACTTTTAAAATGTATTCCCTTACAGATTACATATTCCAAAATGTAGTTTGTAATGTAATCCATTAAATTACTTAAAATGAGTAACGTAATCTGATTACTTTGGATTACTTGATATTGTCATGTTTTTTAAAACTACATAAATGTACCAACCACATCCTGCAAATTCTTGTTTGTTCTCTTCAAATTGTCTGTTGAGCCCAAGTCTCCATGAATAAGCAACTGTTTACTGTAGAGAAGTAAAGACTAGGACATCTTAACATAAGATGTTTTGTCTGCTTAAAGACAATAAAAAGTCCAGTTTTTCCTTAACTATATTAAAAATATTATTGATAGAGAAATACTTTATATATGAGATCACTGGTTTTAGTCCTGGTTTAGACCTGGTGTGGTCCTAGTTTAGTCCTGGTTTAGACCTGGTGTGGTCCTAGTTTAGTCCTGGTTTAGACCTGGTGTGGTCCTAGTTTAGTCCTGGTTTAGTTCTGGACTGGGTTAGTCCCGGTTTTTGTCCTGGTGTTAGTTCTGGTTTAGAGGCGCACAGCGTACGCGAGAAAACACAGTCCACATGAGGCGCACGGGAGGACGGTGGTGTCCGCGCAGTATCTACGGAAGGAGACGTGGTCCGTGCGTTCTCAGGTTGATGATGATGAAGGTGTGTGTTTGTGTGTGTTGTGTTTGTGTGTTTGTGTTTGTGTGTTGTTTGTGTTTGTGTTCCCTCGTGTCTCAGGTCACTATAGGTCAGTAGTGCAGATTTCATGAGCCTATGCAGTTTGTTTTTCACCAGTGCCAGTAGCTCCGGTTTGACATTTAAGTTGTGGGTGATTTTATATTTTTTATTTTCTTTTATATCTCACATTGAGAGACGAATTTCCAAGACACAAATGTGTTTTTACCTGTGCGCTGCTGACTCTGTTCTACTGGCTCTTCGACCTCATCCATTGTGTGACTGACGCCGCCAACGTTAACATGACGTTTACATCGCTCTTATTGCGGTGTTCTGTTTGGGTTTCCGGCAATGAGTGGAATTACCAAATAAAAAATAAGTTTTGGGGTTTTTTTGTATCGTTGTCCCAACAACACATAAAAAATTATTTTATAATAAGGCAACTCACATACAGAAACAGTACATTTACAGATTAAAAACTAGATTAACATGATTAAAAAACATAACGTGCTAAATATGACTGTAATTAATTAATCGCAATTAACGCAATAATTTGACACCCCTAGTTAAACACACTGAACACTTTGGCTTTTACATGCGTAACCTTGCAAAACCACGCAAGGACGGCCACACCAGCAGCCCCACCAGGAAATATGCCTGCGGCACTGGCTCTGTGTTTCTCAATGGGAAAGACGATCAGACTTGTCTGGGAATGTTTAGCCACTTCTAACAGATCTACAGTGAAAACAACTGACTGAATAGAGGGATTATCAGACTACACTGCACATGTTTCCTGCAGAAAGAGCCACTGTCCTGTCTGTATCATGTCATTGTCCCGTAGGATTTCAGGGGCGGGGATAGGTGTATCGATCAGTTATGAGTGGGTGTCCGGCTACTGAAGTTTTGAGACGTTTCTTCTTGTCCTTTACGCACTCACCTGCATTTAACACATACAGGTCATTAAAACGTATCCCACTCACTAATGTTCATTTAGCATTAAAACTTATGTTATCACACAGTGATAAACTGTTTTAGTGCTGGCATCAGCGCTCGCTAGTGTTGCAACTTCATGTTCACGGCACGGACAGCAGCGCTTTCTGCACACTTTCTGCTGTGTGGGTGAACAAATAATCTATGGGCTTTGATTTACCATCTGTAATGTAATTAACATTTACGTGAGGTCAAAGCCTTCTTAAAAGTCATGGTTGAGTGTGTAAGAGTTGACTCACACCAATACATCTGAACCAAGGTCCCTAAGACTCACAAAGTCTTCTACTATTCTTGTTTGTTTCACACTATCTCTCTCAAATCCAAACTATCTTTCAATTCTGTTGTTTTGATTCGATTCTGTGTTGAGTTCGATAAGTACATGTTCCTCCGTGGACACTGTGTTGTCAGTTTGACACAGGCAAGAAAAGGCCAAGCCTGGGTCCTTTCTCCAATACAGAAGGTAAACAGAATATAGACCTAACAAAGGTGAGTTTTATCTTTCAATCACCTTATTTTACAATGATAGACTCAGAATTGATATGAATATGAACTTTTAAATGCTTCAAAACCATTATCGTTAATCAAATCAAATATTCGTAATATTTTTAAAACACAATCTCTTTAATTTGACTTAGTAAATAACTCGTTTAGACATTATTATGTCTTTTAACATGTTTAGGGCTAAAAGAGGGGAGCAAGTTTTTTTTTTTGTTTTTTTTTTTTTTATCAGGGGGAGGTGCTGGGAATAAGGCAGAAACGTGCAAATCCACAGACATGAGATCGTCAGGAGGAACACAGACTTCTAGCCATCAAAATAAATAAATGCAGAAAACAGAAAGATTTGATGGTGATGTTTATATCTAAGTGCCTTTCAGTAACATATTTTAAACCACAACCTTATGAGACACTTTTTTTTTTTTTTTTTTTTGTAGTCTAAATCATTAAGCTATGATAATGTTATATGTTAACATTTATTCATAGTGGACAACTGCTATTGGTCTATTTTATCTTAAATACTGGTGACCTATTTTTATTATGATTTTTTATTTAGAAACATATTTATTTTTATTATATATGTACAGTAGGAACTATAAATGTTATGGTTTGTTGTTCACGCTAACAAAAGTTCTGAGCATTTAATAACAATGAATGTGTTTTTAATCCAATGCTAACAGTAGCTCGGAACTCGGAGTAGAGCTGCTGCTCCTCCAGAGGAGCCATCTGTTCCAGATGCCTCCTGGGCGTCTCCTTTGGGAAGTGTTCTGAGCATGTACCACAGGGAGGAGGCCCCGGGGAAGACCCAGGACAAACTGGAGGGACTCTGGGCTGGCCTGGGAACACCTTGGAGTCCCCCTGGAGGACTTCGTGGAAACCGTCTGACCTTGCAACATTAGAATTTGTTCATTCGACGGTAGGAGAGTTTTTTTTTTTTTATTTAAATAATCGCTGCTGTTTAGTCATGACGTATGTAATGCGCCAAATCCTGTAGGAAGAAGGACAATAACGTCTATCCCCTTAATAAAATTCACCAAACATTTTCTTTGTTCTGGCTTTAAATCCTCGATCTCAGGAATTGTTGCCAACACAGAATATATGTCTTCATCTACATCCATCTTGACCACTTTGTTTACTGTTGTGTTGTACCACAAAAGGGACCCAGACAGGCGCTTGAGTTTGACGTCATGGCTTCACAGCTCTTCGCTGATTAGCCGGTGCGTGGTCTACAACTTCTGGGGTTCTTGCAAACAGTCTAGTTTATTCTAATTCCTGACTTAGTCGCTGGATAAAAATTAAATTGAGCGGAGCCACTAGGTTGCGCCAGCCTGGTTACCTTTCTGGACACTCAAGGTCACCAGAATGTGTGTGGAGTTTATAGCCATCATTTATTGTACTGCTCTTTTTAAAAACAATCAAGGTTAAAGGTCTTTGCCCTGACTCCAAGTCCAGGAACACAGTGACAATATCCTGGACAAGGTGGTGTCCCGGTTACGAGTAGACCCACTGGTCCTGTACTGAGCATGTGCAAACTAAAGCAACAAAAACTGTACAAGCAACCTGGACCTGGAATTAATAATAATATTTTATACCTATGAACAAAATAAAGTCAACTGGTTATAGTTTTTCTCAATCACTTTGGCACTTTTATTTACTGAAAATGTCCATTTGTAAAACAGCTCATGCACAAAATCCTAAACAAAATTGTATCTCAGCAAAATGCAGATTTTCATTCAAAATGGATCAATCATCTCCCAAAAGCAAGTTCTACCATCAGAATGTTCAAACTCTCCTCATGTGTTTTTCACTGCTTTTTCATTAACTTGACTCAAGTTTAGTCCTGCTCTCAGGGACCACGCAGAATCACCTGTTAGTGCAGTGTCACTCTGGGGTTCACACTTCACACAGATTCATTTTAGACTAGAATAGCTGTGTTTTTTTTCCCCCTAAAACCTGTCTGTCTGATGTAAAATATAAAAGTACATTAACCCATTACAAAGTGCAGTGTTTGATTAAAAGTATGTATGCGGAAGAAAATTGAAAGCTGTTGGAATAGAAGATACTTTTGTACTGTAATATGACGTGTTCCTGAAAATCAAACAAGAACTGTATGTACCAGAGAATCTGTATGTAGCTTACGCATGGTGAAAATGAGTTAAATTCAAAGCTCATGTATATATACCGTAATGTCCAAACTATAAGCCGCTACTTTTTTCTCACACTTTGAACCCTATGGCTAATATATGGACAGATTCTTTGTTTGGCCCATTTTCCATTCATATATACTGGTCTATGGTTTCACAACACAGTGAATACTCGCAGCCTGAGTGCAGAAAACGTCGCTGTCTGTGCGGTTCACACGTGGATCTAGTGTTAACATGAAGTTGCTACACTGGCTCGGGATATTGTCAGTGCACTTAGTTTATTGCCATGTGATAAAATAAGTAATGACGCTAAATGGACATTAGTGAGGGGGATAGTCTTACCAGTGTGCGTAAACGACGAGAAGAAACGTCTCAAACTTCAGTAGCCGTACATCCACTCATACCTGATTGACAGAAAAAGTCCCGCACAAAAGAGTCTGAAGCCTGCTGAAATCCTCCAAGACACTGACATGATACAGACAGGACAGCTGCTCTTTCTGTAGGAAACATGGCGTGAGGAGAGACGGGGTGATGCGCCGAGGAAGATGCTCGTTTGATTGTGTTTTGAACAGTTATTTTGAGCTTCATACACACACCCTCCTCAGGGAAAACACACAAAGAAATGCAGATGATGCAGCTTTTAAGTTAACAGCGATTGATCTGACTGTCAAAGAAGGAAACAGAGCTGCTGCACGTGAGCTCGACATCAATGAGTCGATGGCGAAAGTTTGGCGACGGAAGCATAATGAACTGACTCAATGCAAAAAGACATCAAAAGCTTTCAGAGGAACTTGGAAACGTTCTTGAAGAGTTGACCTGCGTCTTATATTCAGGTGCAGCTTATATATGTACAATTTTAAAATTTTGTTAAAATTAAGTTCATGCAGCTTATATTCAGATGCGCTCAATAGTCCGGAAATTATGGTATATATGAGAAATGTTTAAAATGATTTGACCAGCTGTGTCCCTGTTCAGATACATGTTTGAATCAAATGATCAAGCTAAACTAAGTTTCATAAAATGTGCTAAAACAACAGAAAGCAGTTTTTTCTTTCTTTTTTCTTTTTGTGTTAATTAATAAAGCCGTTTACTGTACATGTGGTAGTGTAGGGTGACCATATTTCCGTTTGTGAAAACCCGGACAAAATTTGTCTGGGTTTTCACAAGTCTGGGTGTGACTTGTCTCGACCAGGACGGAAAATGGGGAATTTCTTGTACAAGTCATTGTTAAATGTGCATTTGAGCTTCGGCGTGTTGCAGGCTGACCGACTGTTTGTGTCTGCTCGCTCCTTCTGAGTGCACAGAGAGCTACAAGAGCTGCTCAATTTAATAGCCCCAATGAACAGTAATAATTAGAGCCCGACCGATATGGATTTTGTTGTGGCCGATATAAAACTGATATAATGGGAGTTGGCGCTGCCGATAGCCGATATAATCACCGATATATTTAGTGATGTAAAAATTCACTGTAAATCTTGAATTGTTTAAAAAACTTAGGTTTGGCTCTAGTGGATTCTAAATTGGGTTTATTTAGGCAACATTTATTGTTATTCTGACTCTTTACATCATATTTACATACAGTAGATTGGCCTAATGGCATTTTTGCATCACATTCTAGCTACTAGTGATGGGTATTCCAGTTTTTTTTTGGGGGAGAACCGGCTCTTTTGGCTCGGCTCACTAAAGCAGCTGGCTCTTTCGGCTCCCAAGCGACTCTTGAGATTGTTTTGTTGCAAGCAGGACTAAACCAGAACTGAACCAGGACTGAAAAAGGACTAAACCAGGACTAAAACAGATTTAAACCATGTGTGAAACACGACTAAACAAGAACTTAACCAGGTCTGAGTGTCGGGACTCGGTTTCTATCTCTCTCCCTCACTCGAGCCCAAGATTAGTCCTGGTTTATTCATTTTATGTTGAACTACAGCCAAATATGCACTTTTTTTTTAATCCTATGCACACGCAGATTTCTGAACGTTTCGTTTTCAGCCGCTGCTGCTGTCAAACTACGGGTCTACAAGCGGCTTGAAGAGAAAAAGTGAGAAAAAGAGAAAACACGGCTCCCAATAAGAAACATGCTCCCGTCGTTCACTTCAAAGAGCCGCTTCGATCGAGACCGACCCATAACTCCTAGCTAGAAAAGAAACTACCGCTATTAGCCTTTAGCCGTAAAAACGTGCGCACCGCGGTAATTAATTATATGCATAAATGTGGATCATTCACACGTCTATTCACAGCTCATTTACATATCAATGCTGGTCCAGTAACAAATATACGGACAATACAGTCACTTTACAATAGACCAATAGAAAACAGCCTGTTTATGTGCGGGAGCTACAGCAGCTAATCGCTAACAGATAACCCCTTCAAAGTCGACATATTTCCAACACTCACCGCTCACACAGGCTCCTCCTCACATCACAAGTCTGCACTAATAAATGTCCTTTTAATCCAGACTCAAACCGATTGTCCATAAAAAGAATATAATCTCAGTGTTGCGCACGGCTGCGGGTGTAAACAAACACACGTGAGTGAAGTGACGTGACTCTGGGGGTGTGTTCAGGGACAGTACGGACACAGATTACACCGCAAATAAATACTGATGCGGAGCCGCATATTAGGACATCGATCTGTCTATAAATTGGATTAAATGAACATAATGTAGAGAGTCTAAGCTTTATAACGAGGTATAACATGCCCACGTGAAATATCGGCCCATATCAGCAAGCATGGCCGATATGTCTCCAGGTGCCCATATTGGCCGATAATATCGGCCAGCTGATATATCGGTCGGGCTCTAGTAATAATGAAAACCCGGACATTTACATCATTTAAAAAAAAAAAAACCCGGACGCCCAGGACAGGACGCAAAAACAGACATGTCCGGGGAAAAACGGATGTTTGGTCACCCTATGCTCCACAGTCTTATGTTCTTAGACAAATATACATATCAGAAACCTGTTAAAAAGCCACAAGCTACACATATGGCTGCTTACCATAGCATCCACCGTAAATAACCAGACCTGAGTTTCCAGGTTTCTCTGAGTTCATGTAACAGGATATCCAGAATAATTGTACAGTCGTAAACAGGATAAGCCACATAAATAGGATAAGACTCATAACCAGGATAAGAACTGTTTATATAAATGGACCAAATAGGAAGTTCACATTTCGCTCTTCCAGTTCCTCCTGACCCTCGCTCCAATTAACTTACATTGAACAACTGTTGTCCTTTTCTCTCTGTAAATGCTGCAGTGAGCCTCATGATTTTGGTCTTAAAATGTTTGTATTAACCCACTCTACATGATTCTGGTGTTTTTATTTCACTATTTTGTCTGTTAAAAATATCCTCTGACCCTGACTCCAAATTTGCCCCTATAACCATTAACACTGCGAGTTTCATTTGAGCAGAACTGAATGCTGTGGGTAGAAAAGAGGATGACAGGGGCACTCAGATTTGCGTCAATTTGATCCAGTGTAGCATTCCAATTTTGTTACTTTTGAACACCGTGGGTGTCGTCACACCCTTTAGGCCACATGTTTATACAGTCTGAGGATAAGACTCATAACTCGGATACTGGAGCACACAGTGACACATCAGAGGATGTGTCAAAACAAGCAAAGTGTAAAACAATGTTAATCATACTTTGATTTATTAGGCTGCATTCCTATTACCATTAGACTTATTATTATAGATTAGTGTCAAATAATGAATAATCACTGAGCAGTGCTGTTTCCTACTGTTCCCACACATATAAATGTGACAAGCTTCACTTGGGCCAACGTTTGACTATAGACCCTGCATGTGATGTCACGGCCTTGCCCTGATCCACTTCCAGTGAGCCAGACTGCCAATAGACCGCCACTATAAAGTTGGCATATTTTTGAATCATTCCTTTAATTTTCACATTAAGACACATGCCAGAAATTGTTGTGCACATAGCTGTAATCAGCAGAGTGATAAAGACACGGGTTCAGTTGTATTGGATCCCGGTTGAAGCTGACAGACGAGACAAGTGGAGCTGCCATCAGTGTTCCAAATACCCGTCAATATTCAGGGGTCCACATCTCCGAATAGGTGAGCAATACAGACTCAAATGTGAAAAAAGAAAAAGACATCACAGTGGATGCCACAGCCAGCCTAAACTGAATAGGCCCTATTTAACTGATTAAATTATAAAATGAATTGTATTTAACCTTGTGTGAAAAATGCTACAGTTGGACTAGATCCAAACCAGAGTCTGCTGCTGTTACCCAAACTCAGAGCTTCTGCTCTGGGCTGATGTGCTGTGAGTTTGTACAAAGTTCTACATGCTGCTGTTTTATGAGTTCATGGTGATAACTTGGTTTTAACGGGAACATAGAAGCCTTTCGCAATTGGAAGAAGATTAGGAACTTCAGGCTGACCCTGTCTGGGTTTGTATGGCATGGCGTCTGGCTTTTTTTTTTTTTTTTTTTGAGGCTTTTTAGGGGGTGTGATGGGTTAATCATATTTCACACACTGGCTGCCATAAATCGGGAATTTATGACCCGACCACAGACAAGCCATGTAACTAGAACGGTAGCTACCATCGTCGGGACCATCAATATGGCGGCCAAAACAAAAACCATCACGTGACTGCTGGTTATCTATAGGAATAAAACCAGTTTACTTACAAATCTGAGCCTTTACAAGGTGAAAAATTAAGTTTTTGTTTTTTTTTTCATATTTGTAGCTGCTGGAGTTTTGACTTTTAAGCCCTTAAAATGACGCACTCTAGGGATTTAGACATGTAACTGCAGTCAGTGAGAAGATCTAAGAGACACAGTTTCACACACATTGTTTCATCATAAGTTATCACTTTTACAGGTTTTGCAATTGTGGAGCCTTTCTTAAATCTGGCAAACTTTCCAAACAAAGCATAAAACACTCACGCTCAACACTTGTAAAACGTTTGTGGTTAAAATACAATCTCTTTACTATAATAACCATCCTCCAGACTCTGGCAAGAGAACACTGCACTTTTACACATGCAGTGTGAGGGTGTCAGAGAGGATTGTAGGACAAGTATCACTATCTGGGTACAATATTACACCGTCATTTAGGGAAGCAAAAGTAAAATTTTCAAATCTCTTCCTTCTTCCTTTTAGCAGCTGGTGTCTGAACTGTGTTTGACATTGACCTCAAATCCTGATTCACACAAGTTCTCACAATGGAACAACTGGGCGGGAGGAAAGGCGAGCAGCAGGGAGGAATAATGGGAGTGAGGTGACTAAGGCTGAAACTTTGGAAACAGTGAAGTAGACCATAGCGAAGTTTACGCCACCACCATGCGTCATTTATAGCAAAGAAAACCCATCGCAAGGACTCAACTCTTTACCCATCACTTTTAAAGCTCGTTTAGGTCTTGCACCAAGTCACATTTCAGAACTTTTCTCCCTAATTAAACTAATTTCTCTCGGTTGGTCTTTAACTGGTTTTAGCTGGATTTCATTAGATCTTTTTATTTTTATTCTATTTCTTTTTATTTATTGATTAGATTAGATTCAACTTTACTGTCAATACACATGTATAAATACAAGGTAACGAAATGTGGTTCAGCGTCTAATCAGAAGTGTGCGATATATATACAGTATGTGCAGTATATAAAATAAACCATATTTTCTGGACTATTGAGTGCACCTAAATATAAGCCACATCAACTAAATTTTAATTAAATTTAAAAATTTTACTAATATAGTCCCCACCTGAATATAAGCCGCAGGTGTCCATGTCTTCAAGAACATTTTCAAGTTTGGGTCGTCTGCTTTTATCGCCTCTGAAAGCTTTTGTTGTCTTTTTGCATTGAGTCAGTTCATCACGCTGCCGTCGGCAAAATCTCACCATTGACTCATTGATGCCAAGTTCACGTGCAGCAGCTCTGTTTCCTTCTTCCACAGCCACATCAATTGTCGTTAACTTAAAAGCTGCATCATCTGCATTTTTTTGTGTGTTTTCCATGAGGAGGGTGAGTGTATGAAGCGCAAAATAACTGTCAAACGAGCATCTTCCTCGGCGCATCACCCCCGTCTCTCCCCGGGCTCTCTCCTGCAGAAAGAATCTCTGTCCTGTCTGTATCGTGTCAGTGTGTTGTAGGATTTGAGCAGATTTCAGACTCTCTTTAAAAAGAACCTGAGTGCAGTTCCCTGTACTGTGAGTGGGATCAGGCCTCCATTGCCTTCTGCAGTTACTTGAAAACACTTGTCGGGCTATGTTCAGTGAAGTGACCCAAACCCGATTTTTTCGCCCCATGTGACCTGTATTTGATCTTTTAATGACAGTCTGAAAATCAATGTATCATTCATTCATTCATTTTTCAATATAAAACCAAAATTAAGAAAATGAAAAAACACCTATTTTCTTCATTATTTGTCTCCAAAACCAAAATGAAAAAAACGGATAACGATTCGTTTTTTCAGTTTTCGATTTTGTGTTTAAATGAAGAATGGAAAAAACGGATGAACCAGGACTGATCCAGGTCCGAGACCAGACCGAGACCTGACCGGGACCAGACTGGAACCAGACCGGGACCAGACCGGGACCAGACCGGAACCAGACCGGGACCAGACCGGGACCAGAGTGGACTCCGAGCTTTGACTCCAAGACTCCGCGGGGTCCGAGCCTCAGCTCCGAGCTCCGGCCCTGCCATGGGCTCTGAGCCTCTGGTCTGGTCCCGGTTTAAGGGTGCTTTCACACAGACAGTAGTTGGTGTGCACCAAACAGTCCATTCGAACCAAAAGCTCTTAGTTCGGTTCGTTTTCGTTGGTATGAAAGCGTCAATTGGACTCGGACCCCCACCAAATCAAGCGGACCGAGACATCAAAAAAAGGTGGTCTCAGTTTGCTTGAATCTGCACCAAATACCAAATTTTGGTGTGGTTCCTCTGGTGTGAACGCGAACCCGGGTCAAAACCAGAGACAGCAGGTCCAAACGAACTATTCTAACCAGTGGAAGCAGCTCCGGTTCAGGCCGGGCTCAGAGGAGCTGGAGCGGGGAGTGATGTTAGGAGCCTCCTCCTGAGAAGAACTTTGACCAAGAAGAACCAAATGCATGGAGGACGAATGGTCAAAACAATATAACCAACCAAACTGGATTTACGCTTCTTTGCACCACCTCGGAACCAGCCGCGGTTCTTGTGCACGGAGGACCGGAGCAGCCCATCCAGACCTGTAGTCCATAGTGCATTCTCGCTTTCCCCGCACGGAACCAGCGCACAGACAATGACACGGAACTGCTCGGACCGCTTGTCTCGGTTTCAGTCCCGCTCTGGTCCCGGTCTGGTTCCGGTCTGGTCCCGCACCTGGATTAGTCCTGGTTCAGTCCGTATGCAGTGTAAACGTCCGGTATCGCAGTCATGGGAGTCACAGTCATTTTTTCCATTCTTCATTTAAACACAAAATCGAAAACTGAAAAAATGAATCGTTATCTGTTTTTTCATTTTGGTTTTGGAGACAAATAATGAAGAAAACTGTTCTTTTTTCGTTTTCTTATTTTCGGTTTTATATTGAAAAACGAATGAACGAATGATACACGGATTTCTGAACAACACGGATCCGATTTTTCATATGTGCTCCTAAAACCGATATATCAGATCTTTTGACATGCGACTTCAGTCTGAACGGCCAGGTCGCATTCATCCCACCTACACGTCAGGCTCGGAGTCTCGTCAATGGAGGGAAAGCGAGGTTAGCGAGTTAATTCATTTTTGGGGGGGATCACTGTATTGAGGAAAAATTGGAGGGGTCTTATCGGAACAGGCGTTTGTTGAAATGATTGCCAAAGAAATGTTCCAGCGCGGCTACAGGCAACAAAAATACAAACCGAATACGAACCAAATACAAGGAGGCTAATGACTCAAACGAAGCAGTTGTGGATGTCCGGTCCGTTTTACGAAGAACTGGACTAAATTTTGGGAGACAAGCTCAGCCCAGTCCTCCAATGCACATGTGGGACACTTTTGGGGTGTTTAAAGTTCACACTGGAGATCACATACAAGTATCATTTAATTGGAAATGTGAACGACCTCACAAAAAAATCTGGATTTCACAAAAAATACAAATTGAGCCTTAAGCCCTGTGGTCTGAACGTAGCTTATGTCCACATTTTCCCTGCGCTGGCCTCTTCGCACTGGCTCCCTGTCAGCTACAGGACTGAGGATTTTTGTTCTGTTTTTTCTTTTCCTTTTTTTTTTAATGTCTGAATTGGCTGACCTCTTTTTATTTCTCAAAGCTTCTATCTGTCCATGTTCTGAGTAGAACATAAGGATCAGCAAACCAGACTGTTCGCTCATTTTTCTCACTCAATGTCTTTTTTGTTGTTTTTTTTTACTTTCTACATTGTAAATACAAACTGACTCAAATATGTGAAATGTCCCAAGATATCCAGGATTATGTAACAGATTCTTAAAGGTGCCAGACACTTGGTTTCACTTCACCCGTGCATTTCATAAATCCGGCCACTTCTCTCCATGTATTCATTAGCAGAAAGCCAAGAGAGCAAAGCCGCGACCAAAGCAAAGGGAGGGTGTTCTGAGAAATCTAAAATACAGCAGATCTCACAAGTTATTTCAAACTTTGTAAATAGTCATGAAAATAAACCATTTAAATTACGTGAAATGGACTCTTTTCTTTTTTTCATCAGAATAATGACATGTAATGAACAACACTTTATTTACCATTCTTAAAAAGCTGTCTTTATGTGTTTGTGTAGTTGTACATGAAGAAATAAACACAGAGAAGAGAAGGTATTTGTCCTTGCTTTATGTTTCTGGTACTTAATGAGACAGATACAACTAATAGAAATAACACAACTTTTATTATTTAGTTTATTTTGAAAACTGTCATATTGTCTCACACGGAGCATCAGGTGAAAACTTGCCTACTCTATTGTTGTCGCCGTGTTTGTTATGATGGGATAAATACAAATTTTTGGAACATTTTTGGCTCAAAATTCAGTATAATGGAAGTCCTCTGTTTTATAAGGATACACAAAGAAAGGAGAAGACATGGGAGGTGGCTGATGGCAGGAGTTGCTTGAGTGTTCTAACCATATTGCCATGACAAAGAAGAAAAAAAATAAAACCTTTGGATAATGTTTTGTATTAACAAACATGTTATGTCCTATTAATATTGAATGATCTGTAATTTACTCCCTATCTTTAAAAAATCTGCATATTTTGTAATAGCTCATAATGTTGGTCTTTGTATATATTTTAAACTCTGCATGTGACTCAGAATGTTGTTAGGCTGTCTATGCTTTTTGAGGCCTATTGTTCTAAAGCAAATATGATTGATGGCTACTCTGCAGTGTAACGTCAACGATATAATTAATATAATGTAACAGCGACCACAGTGGTTATGATAACAACAAAGACACAAAGCAGATTAAAATACTTCATCTGAACACACAAAAATAAGAAATGAAAATCACACCAGCCTATCCTGCCAAGTCACACTGCCTTCAGGAGAAGTCACATACTTCGGACACCCAATGTCTGGTTGCTTCTTCTAACAACCTCACATTGACTCCACGATTCAGCAAGAAGTTGTGGAGTAGGCATGCTGCAATAACCACATTTTCAGGAAGCAGATTAAACTTTCTGTACAGTGACCTCCGCCACGTGACCACTATGACAAAAGCACATTCCACCACCGTCCTTCCTCTGGACATCCTGTAATTAAAAATGCACTTCTCTTGGTCAAGTCAGTGGCCAGGGTAGGGTCCATCAAAATGTCTTCAGAGTGAAAGCCACGTCAGCCAGTGTTGTGCAAGTTCACACTTTTCATGAAATAGTTCAAAGTTCAATTCACACATGTTCAAAGTGAACAGTTCACGTTCATAGTTCACAATTTTAATTTAGAACTAGTTCAAAGTTCAGTTCATTTTATTTTTAGGTGAGATACGTAAATGAAATGCTGAACTTATTTTTCAAACTGACTTCCAGTTTACAACAACTTTACAAGATATAAACCGTAACCACTAAAGAGTCACATCAGCACATTTGACCACATGGATAATTTGCATAAATTGTAAACGTTGGAAAAAAGCTGCTTTTTCCTTGTGTGCTGATGCATCAGCGTCTGTTGGACTAAAGGACACGAATACATGTGTTCTTTCTGTGACAGAGGGACTGCAACTTTTAGAGACGTATTTTGAAGAATGCATGGAAAGTGAATGAGGGCAGCTCCACTGCACGCACTAGACGCGCTTGGAGCAACGCGTCCTGCGCACATAGAGTTCGAAAAACAGGATCCATCCTATTTTTTTGACGGTCTATGCGAACATAGGCACGTATCCCCGTCAAAATACACAGAGAGCATGGATCTATTGTTGTATTGAGAAACACAGGAGTCAGTACGTGCTGGTGGAGCTGCCTTCGCATTGACGCACGGCTGTGGTTTTGCAATGTTAAGTGTGAGCAGACCTCGTCACTCGTCACTCCGACGTTTAATTGAACCCCAACAGTGATGTACATCATTCATCTCACATAATTTGAACAAATTCATGTTCAAGTTCTTGATTTACAAATGTGTCGCGTTCAGCTTGAACACTGACGTCAGTCACAGTCACATGTGGGACATCGCCCTGAGCTGCAGCACCAGGTCTGATGGCACATGAAGAGTTCCATTTTCCATCCCAGTATCAAGTGCTGAATTGGCAAAGATGCCTCCATCACTGGATTTACCGTAGTCCCAATATTGCACAGGATTTAAAAAAAACAAGAGACAACAAGCCAAACTGGACTTTTTAAACATGCGCAGTTATGAAAACATCACACAACAGTAAAAAGTACCACACACTGCCTCTTTCCTGTCTGCCGTGGCGCCTCATTTACCACAGGCAGGTCCTTTCATGAGATCAGCACGTAAGGACCTGTTTGCCCCCTCATGGCAACAACTGGGCTACTAGGGCCTTTCATGAGGATGCCAACTACAGACTCCTCAAAAGTGCAGGAGGAAGCAGAGGGCTCTGAGTCCTTTTACCAAGCATAAAAATCACTGGTACAAATAATATTGCATGTTGTATTTGCACTTTGAAAATTACACATCTATTTGTTTTATATTTATGGATCTTTTTTTAATATATTGTGTTGTGTGTTCTTTACTTTGTATACTTTTTGATAATTGCTGTTCTGAGAGTGCTCGACAATGAAACATCACAAGTCTTTGTGTTTGTCTCCTGTAGGTTTGACTACTGTAACGGGCTGCTCACTGTGCAGAACATCCTGAACACTGTTGCTCAGGTCCTGACTTGCACCAGGAAGTACGAGCACATAAATCCTGTGCTCAGGTCTCTGCACTGGCTCCTGCACAGCAAAAAGTGGAGTGTTAAAAGTGACTCTCAGAATCAATTTGAACATTTTCTCAGAGTTTATATGAGTCCAATCTGTTCTAGAGTTAATTTAACATTTTAATAAATGTTAATTAAGTAACACTGGACCAAAGTTCCTGTTTAAACCTGAAATCACGAGTTATATTAATGTTTTGAGAGTAAACAGATAACACTTTGTAGGGTTATTCTGATTTAGCTAAACAACACACAGAGGTGTTTTATTTTTACACTTTATTTTCGTTAATTTAAGATGAAATTATTTACAAAACTGGTTCAAACTGGTCTTCTCTTGCGGGAGTTTGAAGTGGTGGTGGGATTAGCCAAATTAACACTAAGAGAAGTTGAATTAACACTAGAGGAAGCTAAATTAACTTGAATTATGTCAACTCTGGAAAATAACTTCAACTCGAACTCCCATTTAACTTTCAAATTGTTAAAATAACACTTTTTGTGTTAAAAACAACTCTGAAATATTTCACTCTGAAATTTTAACCCTCCAGTTTTTGCTGTGTGTGGCTCAGAGAATAGACTTTAAAGCCGCTCTGTGTGTGTACAAGTCTTTCCATGGCCTAGACCCAATGTACATCACACTCTGAGGACTTCAGGGACCGGCCTCCTGCTGGTGCCCAGAGTCAGGACTAAACAAGGACAGTCAATGTTTCAGGCTCTTTTTTTGTTTTGTTCAGTCTTCCTGAACACGGAACAGAGCATTTAAAGATTTGGAGATGTAGACAGTCCAAAAATGCAGGATAACTTGATCGCGTGAATGAACATTAACAACATTATAACATGGCTTAAAGCTCACGAGGGTAAATTTTCTGTAATATAGGGCCTTTGAGTTATGACATGTTTCTAGTGTTGCTAAGCTCTATACGATCCTTGTCATAAAAACCAAAGGAGCTAGCAGAGAATGCAGAGGCGATACGCAGGATTACCATGGGCTACATTTGAATAAAGTGACGAAGCCTACAGTAGAAAGAAGAACAGGGAATCCCTCCACACACATGCAAATAGGCCCTGTCTGCTTTATCAACAGCTGCGTCACATGTTCTGAGAAAGTTTTCAAACAAGGGCTTCATGCTCCCACAGCACCGTTTTCTCATATTTAAAAGAATATTTGAAATAAACCCAACTCATATTACATCACTGTTGGGCAAGTTACTTTAAAACTGTAATGTGTTATTTATGACTTGTTACTGTCATTTCAGAGTAATTTGTTACATTACAATATGCATTTAAAATGTAAAATATTACATGACTATTGCAGCACTTTTAAGTTACTCTCACCAAAATAACCGCAAAGATGCTGAACTTTTGCGCCGTATATGGACTAAACCGGAACTAAACCAGAACTGAACCAGGACTAAACCAGTTCTAAACCAGCACTCAACCAGAGCTGAACCAGGACTGAACCAGGACTAAACCAGAACTGAACCAGGACTAAACTAGGTCTAAACCAGAGCTGAACCAAGATTGAACCAGGACTAAACTAGGTCTAAACCAGGTCTAAACCAGAATTGAACCAGGACTAAATTAGATCTAAACCAGGGCTAAACTAGAGCTGAACCAGGACTGAACCAGGTCTAAACCAGAACTGAACCAGGACCAAACCAGGACTAATCTTTGACGAGAAACTTGGAAGCACTTTGCTGACAGGGCGTCTGCAAAGCGCTTCGGGCGATCGGATGTCAGCTGCTCTTGGCCTCGTGGAGTGTGGAGTTCTGCGTCCTGCCCGCGGTCACCCGACTGTCTACGTGGGCAGGTCTCTGGTGTTTCACCGCTGCTGATATTGTGGTGATATTAGTGAATTTGCATGAAGAAAAACAAAAAACCCAGCACTTCAATCCAGGTTAAAAAAACATTGTAACGTACATTACTGACAAAGCAACACATTACAGTAATTCGTTACTTTTATAATGCGTTACTCCCCACACTGTATTACACTGTTCTGATCTATGTTATAATGTTGTTTCCTCATCAAATACATATGGAGTTGTGTTTTGTTTAACACTTCTAATCTCCAAACGTCATAATACAATCATGTTGAGTCTTATGAGCTTTAAGCCATGTTAATGCTGTTACCTCCTCGAAAACAGACTCGGAGTTGTGTTTTGTTTCATTCACACATGTCAGAGTAACACTTTATTATTAGTCTGTCTACATCTCCAAAGCAAAAACAGAAATTCAAGGCAAGGCAAGTTTATTTGTACAGCACAAATTGTACACAAAGTAATTCAAAGTGCTTTAAAGAACAAGAAATACATTAAAATCACAATAAAAACTAATCAAAACATGAATAATCATCATAAAATTAAAAAGAGAAAGAGACATTAATTACATAAATAAGAGAGAAGAGTGCAGAATGAAAATCTTTCAGTCATACGCAGCTATACAAAACCGTTTTGAGCCTGGATTTAAACAGCGTCAAAGTAGAGGCCTGTTTCACTTTGACACATTCAATCTGTCAACTGGACTAAAGTTTATGTGGTCGAAACTTTCGACATCGAATCTTTTGAAATCAAAACTTTCAAAATCAAAGCTTTCGACTAAATAAAGTTTTGTCCAGTTCACAGATTTAATTTCTCCTTTTGTAAATGGACGACTGGTGGATTTTACACACATCTCCAAAGCTCGAAATGCTCTGTTGCACATTGTGATTAAAGTTTTTGTTCAGTAGAGATAGTAGCAGGCTATTCCAGGTCTGAAATTATCCAAATGATTCTAGTACGGAAGCCGAGAGGGGTCACAACAAACGCAAACGCCACAACAAATACAAATGCGACAACACAACAAAAAGCCACAACAGAAATGACCGCAGGACTCTATTTTAATGCAAACGCCGCAACAAATACAAACGCCACAACACAAATGCAAATGCCACAACACATCAAAAAGCCACAACACATTAAAAAGCCACAACAGAAGTGACCGCGGGACTCTATTTTCCGACGGACCGATCAAGTGGCAAGTGAAGAAGAAGAACTACAACGTGAAAAGTAAAGGAACGGAGAAGTTGGAAACGTAAGTAAAAGTAATTTATTGTTTTATCATTATTCGTTTCACGTTGTAGTTCTTCTTCTTCTTCACTTGCCGCTTGATCGGTCCGTCGGGAAATAGAGTCCCGCGGTCACTTCCATTGTGACTTTTTGATGTGTTGTGGCTTTTGTATTTGTTGTGGCGTTTGCAATAAAATAGCGTCCCACAGTCATTTCCGTTGTGGCTTTTTTTGGTGTGTTGTGGCTTTTTGTTGTGTTGTCGCATTTGTATTTGTTGCGGCTTTGCGTTTGTTGTGACCCCTCTCGGCTTCCGTATTCTAGTAACGGTGTGCGGCGTTTAAAAACACACTGGAGCACTTCTTGTATTACCACGTGACATCACAAGGTGGAAAAGAGTGTTTTCTGTTTGAGAGAAGACCGCACCCTAAATATGCAGGGTGTGTGTGTTAAACATGTGTGAATGAAAGAAAACACAACTCCAGGTACGTCTTTGATGAGGAAACTTAGATCCGGAAATAGTGTAATATAGTAATAATGTAATATGGCCCTTTAGGGTAAAACGTAGCTGTTAACTTGAAAACTACAGCTTCATGACATCACAAGGAG
>NW_026571515.1:11115270-11265270 GCF_026225935.1 Boleophthalmus pectinirostris | reverse complement strand
AGACCTAGTTTAGACCTGGTTTAGACTGGTTTTAGACCTGGTTTAGTTCTGGTTTAGACCTGGTTTAGTCCTGGTTTAGTCTTGGTTTAGACCTGGTTTAGACCTAGTTTAGACCTGGTTTAGACCTGGTTTAGACTGGTTTAGTCTTGGTTTAGACCTGGTTTAGACCTGGTTTAGACCTAGTTTAGTCCTGGTTTAGTCTTGGTTTAGACCTGGTTTAGACCTGGTTTAGACCTAGTTTAGACCTGGTTTAGACCTGGTTTAGACTGGTTTAGACTGGTTTAGTCTTGGTTTAGACCTGGTTTAGACCTGGTTTAGACCTGGTTTAGTCCTGGTTTAGTCTTGGTTTAGACCTGGTTTAGACCTAGACCTGTTTAGACCTGGTTTAGACCTAGTTTAGACCTGGTTTAGACCTGGTTTAGACCTAGTTTTAGACCTGGTTTAGACCCTGGTTTAGACTGGTTTAGTCTTGGTTTAGACCTGGTTTAGACCTGGTTTAGACCTGGTTTAGACCTAGTTTAGACCTGGTTTAGACCTGGTTTAGACTGGTTTAGTCTTGGTTTAGACCTGGTTTAGACCTGGTTTAGACCTGGTTTAGACCTGGTTTAGTCCTGGTTTAGTCTT
The DNA here is from genome assembly GCF_026225935.1 of Boleophthalmus pectinirostris. NCBI lineage: Eukaryota > Metazoa > Chordata > Actinopteri > Gobiiformes > Gobiidae > Boleophthalmus > Boleophthalmus pectinirostris. The sequence continues at coordinate 11,264,646 of NW_026571515.1, read as the reverse complement.
GGTTTAGACCTGGTTTAGACCTGGTTTAGACCTGGTTTAGACCTGGTTAGACCTAGTTTAGACCTGGTTTAGACCTGGTTTAGACCTAGTTTAGACCTGGTTTAGACCTGGTTTAGACCTAGTTTAGACCTGGTTTAGACCTGGTTTAGACTGGTTTTAGAATGTAGCAGCACCTTGCACTTTACATCTAAAAAGAAAAATACTACAGCATGTGTAAAATGTGTTAATAATTGTATTTTTTTCCCACTATTTACTGCCTTTGTCGCATGTTTTGGCCAGACTTGCCTGTGTTATACTTTTAGTTTAGAACTGTCACTTGTTATTGTTGTTTTTTCTCTTACTATGATCTGGGATATTTACACTACAGTGTTGTAGATGTTCATTAATATGCACTGTCCCTATTACATACATAAATAAACTAGCATGCTTACACACTCTTTCTGGTTATTGCTGTAGACGGAAGAATCCATAGCTTACTGTTTTTTTTTCAATTTTTGTCTATGTGCAATACTATCAGTGATGAAATCTCTTTGCCTCATAGCTGACTCGGGTTTGATTTCCTGTCTATAAATTTTCCATGGTTACAAATGTATTGGATTCTGTTGGGTAAGCCACATTCAGTTACTGGTGTAAGTTTGTGCCACGTCCCACCTCCTTCCCAGCAGCACCTCACTTTCTCATCCTCTCATCATCCCCTTCTCTCTCTACAAGACTGGCACTGACTCTCCAGCGACTAGGTCAGGAATCAAAATATACCAGCTGAAAAATAAACCCCGGAAGTGCGAGTTCAGGCACCAGCCAATCAGTGAAGAGCCATATATTCAGTATTACTACTACTAATACTAATAGTGTGGAAAATACGATACCCGCCTACAGACGAGTCGACCGTCTGATGAATCAGGCATCGCCATTTTTAAAGAAACACAACAATAATTTTTGCCACTGGTGACTCACTGCAGCACCTGATGTTCAGCAGTCACGCAAGTGCTGTTACAGTTTAAATGCCATCGATTTGAGCTACCTCTGCCCAAATTCGTATAAATGCGTAAATAATGGTGATTATACAGTGGGAGCATTATTCAATGGCTAAATCGGCCTGTCGATATGTGCTACTGTGCTATATCCAAATGAACTATCATATTTTTCGGACTATAAGTTGCACTTTTTTCATGGTTTGGGTGTTTCCTGCGACTTATACTCCAGTGCGACTTATATATTAAAATATTATTTTCACACTGACAGCAGCGAGAGGCTCTAGGCTTGTGTCAGTATCTGCTGCTCCAATTACTCCTGTACTGTGCATGTCTCCTGCATGTGTCCTGCTGCAAGTAGAGAAATATTCAGCCGAAAACAGTAATCGAGCAGCAGAAAGAAAGTTTGGAGTGAGTGAGAAACTTGTGAGGGACTGATAGAAAGAGGGGCCAGAGAACACAGCTTTCTGGCAACCGGGCAGTTGTGCCATGCAACTTTCCTGGACGTCACTGGATGGATCAACAAAGCCTGGACTTCAGTGAAAACCGACACCATCCTGTCGGGATTCAGAAAGGCCGGAATAATTCTAACTGGAACTGATGTTGAGTCTGAGACGGCTACGCAGAAGAGGAATTGGTGCTCTGTTTACCTCTGGAGGTCAAGTTGCTCAGAAGTGACACCGAGGATGAAGAATTCAATGGATTTAGTGATTTGGAGAGAGATGGAGAGTTTGGTAAACTGTTCATAAGTGACATTAACAGTCAGTTGTTCTCTGTTCGACTGTTTTTACTAGAACTGGCTTTTCAAGATGAAATGTTGGTTCCTGGTTTCTGATTTTATAAAATAAATTTACCTCAAAAAGTGTGACTTATAATCCAGTGTGAATTTTTTTTTTTTTTTTTGGCTGGTGCGACTTATACTCCAGAGTGACTTATAGTTCGAAAAATACAGTACCTATGCTTATTCATATAAATGAGTTCAAATTTTACATAACTGAGGTATAAAGTCTGATCACCGTGTGCAAACAGCATCAAACCCACTGTCTCTAATCCAAAGAAATATGTTGTAAAACTGGGGTTAGGTTTTATTGTAAACTGTAAATGGAAAAACATGAGGTATCTTATCTCAACGGGACAGTGTGAATTGATAGACATCGCTGCTGATTTAGGCTGCTAGGAGCTCATTCAATGGGGCAGCCTATTCCGACAGAACACCAGTCCTGCTTAGATTCTGAGATCTGACGAGACATCTGGGACTAGCATCAGCTGGTTTAAAGAAAACAATGAGCAATGCTTCTGACCACCAAACGTTTAGTTTCAGGCTTCAGGCAATTGAGCATGTACACCAAACCTGACTGCCAAAGACTGCCAAGCGTTGCGTAAAATAAGGGCTTGGTTCTCTCTGTGTTTTGATGAGGATATTTACCTATGCTTGTGTCAAGCGTCAGAAATTTTGAGGCATGTACCGTATCTCCATGCACGCATCTATTGTCATGTTTGTGCAATTACCATGTTATGTATCATTTGAAAGAGTCCAGGTTCAAAAAGTCTGTTAATTAGCTGTTTACACTGAAACAAATTCGGGTATCACTGGATCACCGTATCGGATCTGTGTCCAGACACAACCTTTCCCTTTTCTGCAATCAAAGCCTTCCCTGTCCACACAGTAAAGCAAAACCACGTGAAACGCTGGTCACTTGATAGGCTGGTGTCACGTCGCCACGATGTCCCAGCGTCACATGAGCAGGTATAAACAAGGAAGTCCGAAGTTGCAGCAGCTGATTTTGAGCCGAGGGAGATGTCAAGTGTAAAAACAGTCTTTTTCGTGGACCGACCAAGAGGTTCAGTTGTAACACTGGATTTTAAGAGGAGCATGGCGGCTCAGAGTGTGGACTGACTCGTTTCTGTGTCCGCAAGCCTTCCCTATCCACACAGCTTTGAGCATATTTGTTTATGTTTTACAGACACGAAACTTAAAACCGTATGACTGATTTGCATAAACTAAGCGCTCAAAAAAACAGCTCAATGTTGTGGCTGATGTGGTTCAGATTCTGTCGGACTAAAGGACACGACCCAGTGGATTACGTATGTTCTTTCTGTGACAGAGAGGTGTTCTGCTGATTGTGAGTCTGTTCTGTGCTTCTGTCGTATTGGAGATGGTTCATGTTAACCTTTTCAGAGATTATACGTCTGCAGGTCATACGCATAGACCGTATATATGAATGGACATATATTCTAGCCTCTTTTTTTCATTTTGTCGGTGAATTACTTCGTGGCACATAGACATACACGTATCAGTATTTTCAGGCGTCCACACTGTGCCGGATCAGATCTGTACTTGGATGAATTCATGGGAGCTGGTGGCACCAGATCGTTCCGTCTCTGGAGCCGTTTTCAATTTGATTAGTGTGAATGAACACTGCATCCGCAACGAAAACGACTCGAATAAGTACTAGCGTGGACGGGGCGTAAGAAAATAAAACTGGAGAATGAAAATAGGAGTTGATCAGTAGTATGGCGTCTTGAAAATAAACTATTAAAGATTGCTCGGACTCTAAATACAGCTTCGATCATGTAAATGAGAAGGGGAAACAACTATGACATGGTTAAAAGCTATAAAAAAGTTGATTTTGCAGAATAAGCCTGCTTTAAACTATGGCTTTCTGTATCCTAAATTGGGCACTGAGGTAAATGAGGTAAAGGTGCCATGTTGGCTTATCACTTTTTCCGGTACGTGTTGAATTTGGTGTTTACAAACTTTGTTGCTTTCCAATTTCCAATGTCAAGTATATTTTTTATTTTAACATTCTGAACTGTACACATTTACTGAAAGTTGGTCGGCTCTTGGCATTCTTAACAGAGCAGACTCTATGATGTAATGTGTGGGTCTAGTCTTTATAAACTGTTTGCTTGGTCTCTTAATAGGCCATTGTATATTGGGCCAGAATCTTGGTCAGGATTAAACACAGGAAGATTAGCTACTGTGTTCCTCGTGAGTGGGAACTCGACCTGGTTCTTCCATCCTGTGAGGGATGCATCAGAGAGCCAAAATATAATGAGTCTTTGATGACTCCTTGGTGATACTGGTGATTTCAGAAACTTTTGAGACTTGAAGAGAAATTCACCGGTTTCGGAAATATCTAAACTTAACCACAAATGCTGGACAAATGTCGCACTTCCCAAACTACTTAAGTGATTTAATGTTTACTTTATTACGTTTTATTTTGCCAGTTTTGGTTTAATGAGGACAGGTCCAGAAATTATAAAAAACAACCGGTATTGGATTCAATGGGAAATCATATACCGTATTTTCCAGACTGTAAGTCGCACCAGCCAAAAAATGCGTAATGAAGAAGAAAATAACATATATAAGTCACACCGGACTATAAGTCGCACTTTTTGGGGAGAGAGACCAAGAATTGACATTTCATCTTGAAAGGCAAGTTATAGTAATAATAACAATAGAACAGAGAACAACAGACTGAATAGGTGTTAATACGTTAATGTAACATATTAACAGTTATTCAGATAATTATAGCATAAACAACATAACATAAGTTTATCAAACTCCAATCACTAAATCCATTAAATTCATCCTTGGTGTCACTTCTGCGCAACCTCCGGAGATAAACCATCGATCCATGATGTAAACGGAGCGCCGCTTCCTCTTCTGTGTAGTTGTCGTCAGACTCAGCTTCAGTTCCAGTTAGAATTATTCTGGCCTTTCTGAATCCCAACAGGATGGTTTCGGTGTCACTGAAGTTCAGGCTTTGTTGATTCATCCAGCGACTTCCAGGGAAGTTGCATGTTGCACCCTTCCCGTTGCCGTGAAGCTGTGTTCTCCATCCCGGCTTTCCGCCAATCCCTCACAAGTTTCTCGCTCACTCCAAACTTTCTTTCTGTTGCTCGATTACTGTTTTCAGCTGAATATTTTACTATTTGCAGCGAGACAGCGGCTTTTTCTATAGGAAGCATGCACAGTAGAGTGAAATGACAGTGGTACAGGAGTAAAAGTAGTACTAGATACTGGCACACGAGCCTAGAGCGCCTTCTCACGGCTGTCAGTCTGAAAATTTTAATATATAAGTCACACCAGAGTATAAGTCGCAGGAAACAACCAAACCATGAAAAAAGTGTGACTTATAGTCCGAAAAATACGGTAATATAATTCTGACCTTTCCTCCAGCTTAAGGGTCATATGACAGGTTAGACAATAAACAACATTATTATATTAAAGAAATTACAATAATTAAATAAAAAGTCTTGTAATATAGTTACAATTTGACTAATAGAAAATAAATTACACTTTAATCTCAACTTTTTTTCCCCAAAAACTACCATTTAACTGATGTTAAACTATGATAAATATTGGCTACACGCAAATCCTGCCAAACCACAGACTGGGCCATTAAGGCTTGTAGTTACGGAGGCAAATTTGGAGCCAAGTTTCATACTGAGAATTCCTAACGTCAGTAGTAGTAATAGTGTAAAAGGAGAGAAGTGTTATTCTAAGGAAATGGAAATATGTTTTCCAGGGAGGTGGTGTGACTGTCTAGCCAAAACAAGACGGCTTTTGCTTTCGTTTATCCCGGGAAGGAATACATACACCACTTCAATCTGGAAAGTGTTTAAATTCAGACCTTTTCCCCTATTTGACTCTGATAAATCACCTAATATACTGTACGCAGATTAAAACAGAATTGTCACAGCTCAAGACGGATGCTGAGTTTATTACAGACACCTCTGCCGGCAAAATAACATTTGTGGTGCTTTAAGACACTGGCTCCCAAACCATAATGTGATAAAGTCTGCCTTGTGTAACAGACTATGGACTGTTCAGATTGATGAACCGAGTGATTCCCTTGTTAAAACTACTCACACAGTCTATTCTGGCATAAAAAAAAGTGCATGTGCCAAGGTATTTGAGGAAGGCTTTGTTAAGTTAAAGTACATAGAGTTCCAGATGGTGAAAGTGGGGCCTACCTGGGCTAAAGTGACTTGAGGCCTAACCTTGCATCACACTGAGAACCCGGTCAGATATTGCACTTCCTCTCTAAGACCTCAGCTACGGTCCCACGACATTCATCAAATAAAAATCAACACTAAGAATTAGGATAAGGGATAAAGAGCAAGAATAAAGCAGCAGTGGTAATCTGTTACACAGGGAACAATACATTTACTTCAGGTAGGCATTAGAGACAACCAACAAAAAAAGGCATTTACAGAGAATTTAGAAGGGGGCGGGGGGGCACTCTACATGGGCGGCTGCCATCACCACCAACTCCACACAGCCAGAACCTTGAATCCGGATTCCACAATTAACACATTAGGGCAAGTTTTAACAGACACAGACATTCTCAGGAAAACAGTTTCACTACTTACATGCCACGTATAGCTACATGTGCATGTGCATGCCTCAGTGCCGTTGCGTGCACATCTAATTCTAGTTACTCATCAGTGACGTGGGGGCCACGCACAGGCGGATGCATTCGCAGACGCACTACAGTAAGAAAAATATAGTCTGCTAAACACCCGGTTACACATATTAAATGGCTTCCCATTTATTTTCTTACAGGAAAACTACCAGGTATTGCCGCAATAACATCAGTGTGTTTCAGTAATGAACTTGTTTAAGCCTGCAGGTGACCTTTTGATCTTTGATATTAGTGCACAAAAATGGGAATCTGAGCGTAAACCAAGAGCAAATATTTAAACTGGAAACAAATGTATAGATGGGTTCAGCTTAAGGTCATCTGCGGTGAATCACTGATTTGGATAAGACGCGCCCATCATGTCTGTGGACAAAACCCGAGCACGTGCATTAAGTAGTTTGGGAAGTGCGACATTTGTCCAGCATTTGTGGTTAAGTTTAGATATTTCCGAAACCGGTGAATTTCTCTTCAAGTCTCAAAAGTTTCTGAAATCACCAGTATCACCAAGGAGTCATCAAAGACTCATTATATTTTGGCTCTCTGATGCACCCCTCACAGGATGGAAGAACCAGGTCGAGTTCCCACTCACGAGGAACACAGTAGCTAATCTTCCTGTGTTTAATCCTGACCAAGATTCTGGCCCAATATACAATGGCCTATTAAGGCTTCTCTTATCTTTATTCCGTCATTTCTTCATCGCTCACTGAAAACACTCACACCTGCGTCATCCGAGAGAGAGAACGGCCACAAGCCCATTGTCGAGAAGATAAGACCGAGGGCTGACGTCACCGCACCCTACTTCAGATCTACCCCTCAGTCTTCGTGTTGTCAGAATCTTTGGAAATGATCAGTTCGATATATCAGCTGACCTACACCTTACCAGTAAGATCTGTTCCACACAGCGACCTAATTGTTGCAGGATTGTTGCATATAATTCCAAATTGCACCCCATAATGAGTTAAGACCTTAAATTGAATTGATTTGAACCCGATTTTAAAACTACCTCATGTTTAGTGTTGGGAAGGTGACTTTTAAAATGTATTCCCCTACAGATTACAGCTTACATACCCCAAAATGTAGTTGTAATGTTGTTGTAATGTAATGCAACATAATCCATTAAATTACTTAAAGTGAGTAACGTAATCTGAATACTTTGGATTACTGGATATTGTCATGCTGTTTAAAACTACATGAACGTAATAACCACATCCTGAACATTCTTGTTTGTTCTCTTCAAATTGTCTGTTGAGTTCAAGTCTCCATGAACAGACTTTTGTTTCCTGTAGAGAAGCAAAGACAAGGATCTGAAAATAAGATGTTTTGTCTGTTAAAAGAAAATAACAAGTCCAGTCTTTCCTTAACCAAATTAAAAATATTTTTGATAGAGAAATGATTTTTATATGAGATCACTGCTGCCTTAAATTATGTCCACCTACTGTTAGTGTCATATTGTTTAGACCTGGTTTAGACCTGGTTTAGTCCTGGTTTTAGTCCTGGTTTAGTCCTGGATTAGATCTGGTTTAGTCCTGGTTTAGACCTGGTTTAGTCCTGGTTTAGTCCTGGTTTTAGACCTGGTTTAGTCCTGGTTTAGTCCTGGTTTTAGACCTGGTTTAGTCCTGGATTAGATCTGGTTTAGTCCTGGTTTAGTCCTGATTTTAGACCTGGTTTAGTCCTGGTTTTAGACCTGGTTTAGTCCTGGTTTAGTCCTGGATTAGATCTGGTTTAGTCCTGGTTTAGTCCTGGTTTAGACCTGGTTTAGTCCTGGTTTAGTCCTGGTTTTAGACCTGGTTTAGTCCTGTTTTAGACCTGGTTTTAGTCCTGGTTTAGTCCTGGTTTAGTCCTGGTTTTAGACCTGGTTTAGTCCTGGTTTAGTCCTGGTTTAGTCCTGGTTTAGTCCTGGTTTAGCCCAAAATGTGAAAACAATGTAATCCATTTATTTAAACAAAGTAACTGTAATCCAATTACCACTTATTGAAACAGTAACTGTAACTGAATACAGTTACTCATAATTTGTACTCTGATTATGTAACGCCGGTACATGTAATCTGTTACTCCCCAACACTACTCATGTTGATAAAAAAAAAAAGAAAGTTGCATTACTGTTGTTGAATCCATGACCAGAACTTGAAGTTTAAGTGTCTATATCTTTGCCTGTTTTGCTAAAATAAACCACACAAAGTAATTTTGGCGTGATTTTTGAAGTTATTACCAAGTCCCTTATCGAGAACTCTTATCCTTCAGACTGTTAGAATTTTTTGTAAGTTTTGTTATTGCTATGTTTCATTTTTGATTTCTCAGGAATCTGGTGCCCCATACATACACTGTAAATTCAGCCTTGGAGACCTAATTTCAACGCTTCCCCAGAGAGAGCACACACACAACAACCTTATTGAAATTATAAATCCTTTCCAAAAAAAATGTCCAGTTAAAGTATGAGGAGCTGCTGTGGTGCTAGTTTTGGGACAGTCGAGCAACGTGAGACCTGGTTCCTCCTCACGGGCCAAACTAAAGCTCTCCCATCCAGCCCACCTCACAGGATAGTAAACAAGACCACAGAGCGGATTAGTCATTTAGCAAGTTTGAGCAGGTAAGTTTCGTTATTTAAGGGGATTTGAGGGGATTTTAGGTTGGTAAAGCTCAAAAACGTGATTAGTCCCTCTGACCACCAGCCAACCAACACTCACGCTCTCACCACTTTCATATTAGGCAATGTGCGTGAAGTGTCTTGCCTGAGGACACAAGAAGATTTGGTCACACAAGGAGGTTTGGCAACAAATATGAATCGGTGTGCTGACGCTCCAAGGAGAGGATGAAATCACACAGTAAACACGAGAAAGGGAAGAGGCCCACGGGGGCAAACATGAGCAAGCGAAAAATAATACAGAGAGGTCAGTGCGGCGCCGGAGCTGGAGGAGGAAGTGGGTGGTGGTCAGTGGTGATATGAATGAGGTGTTATGTGGAACTGGAGTTAGAGGTCTTTGCTGTCAACAAAGCAGGTTGTTGCTGACAGATATGAATTGTTTCTGTACTGTGAGAAACCAGACTGGAATTTTTCACAAAGTGTTAGATTTGAGGTGACTGGGAAGCTGGATGGAAACATGGAAGATTTGAGACGTGTCTGTAATTTGACAACGGTACTGGGTTTGGTTAGAGACGTTTCCTCATCACAAACATTCCTGGAGTTGTGTTTTGTTTCATTCACACGTTTAACACACAAACCCTGCATATTTAGAGTGAGTTCTTTTCTCAAACAGAAAACACTGAACTCCATACACCTTTACTACAATTATTTGGACAATTTCAGTCCTGGAATTGCCGATCGCTACTAAACTAAATGTAAAAGGAGCTGTTAAATTTAAAACTACAGCTGCATTACATCACAATGTGGAACCAAGCATTTTGAGCTTTGGAGATGTAAACAGATTAATAATATTAATAATAAAGAGTTACTCAATTACAGAAGCTGAACCGCATCACCGCAAAAGGAAAGAGCTGTTTTTATCAGCTCTTTATAGTTTATGCAAATGAGCCATGTGGTTTTCAGTTTCATTTCTGTAAAACATAAACAATTTTGCACCTGAAGCCAACATGCTGCCAAATTGCAGAAGTACTAGTATTCTTAGGGGGACCAATTTGCTTGCAGTCGGACTTGCCCATCTTGTCTTGGTCTCGCTTATGAGCATCATGAGACAACGAAACGAAACTAATCGAACGTCATCTCCCCACACAGTTAAAAGAAACATTATAGACACTATTAGTTTTAAATCCTTGCATTAAATTGAAAATACAACCACACATTCATTTTGAGCTGAGCAAAACAAATTTATGTATCAGTAAATTCAGTGGCAGACCGTGCATTTCACACCTAGGCCTTCAGTAGTGCTCCGTCTAAAACAATCCACTTCTCAATAACTATTTTATGGTTATAAAAGCATCTTTTTATACAGAAACACAGTATAAAGAGCCGTGGAGATTCCATGCACGGAGAAGTGAGGAGAGGGGAGTGTGCGGTGCACAGAGAAGAAGTGAGGAGGGCTGGGGTGCTAAACCAGGACTAAACCAGAACTAAACAAGGACTGTTTGTCGGGCCTGAAGGTGCGCCCGCGTAGACTGCCGGTGACCGCAGAAGAAAGGACCGCGCTGGGGCCGGGGCTCCACGCTGCACGGGGCTCCACTCCACGCCACGCGGAGCTCAGTGCAGCTGTCGCCCGATGATGCTTTTCGGACACCCTCCTCCCTTGTTTCAGGGGTCCTCTCTCTTGCTCTCTCAAATCCTAGATTAGTCCTGGTAGTCCTGGTTTAGACCTGGTGTAGTGGTGTAGGTTTAGACCTGGTGCAAGTCCTGGTTTAGACCTGGTGTAGTCCTGGTCAGTGGTTTATAGTTCCGTTACAGATGCAGTTTGCTGTTTTGACTGGTTCGCTCTCTGACTGTCTAATCACCGGGTCTGAATCTGGTGACGTCGTATGTTACGGCCATTTTTGACCCACATTGGTTCAAGGTGTTTGGGGTGGAGCCTTAGGGGTGGAGCCTAGTGGCTCATAGCCAGGTGGCCTTTGTGGCCTGATTTTTCTTTGTGTGGAAGCTGTAGGGGGTTGAGGCCATACAGTTTTTTGACCATGTGATCAGGATATATTGTGTATTCTTCAGTTATGGAAGCTGCATCTACAATTAAACCTCATAATCAATATTCTGTAAGTTTGGACATTGAATCTTTCAGTTTTCATCTTAGACACATGAGTCAAGCTAAAGCCACACAGCCCTCACAGCTATAGTGGCAGACTGGAGTTAAACTGCCACTACATTAAGTCAAAAAACTTGGCTGCTTTTTGGACTCTGAAGAAAGTGTGGACAAATTCCCAGTGTTCACCAAGCCTGTCAGCATGGTACAAGTGGAGCCGAACTTCCATAGGGACATTTTGGAGTTATTAAAGCGACAGATGGACATCACAGAGACGCTTGTGAAACAACTGAATATGGTGCAACTTCCCAAACTTGATATTCCTGTTTTTACTGGAGACCCTCTTGAGTTCAAGTCTTTTGTGAAAGCATTTAATCATGTAATTGGCTCAAGAACAGACAATAATTCAGATATGCTATACTATTTGGAGAAATATACAAGAGGTGAACCTCAGATGTTGATTAAAAGCTGCCAGCATATGCCATCATCTCAAGGATATGCTGAAGCTATGCGCTTACTGGAGGACTTCTATGGACATCCAGTCAGAATAGCCACTGCTCTGATGGACAAGTTGTTTGAATGGCCTCAGATACAACCAGAGGATCCTAAAGCTTTCAATAGCTTTTCCATTTTTCTGATGAGCTACTATAATATCATGAAGGAAGTGGATTACTTGGATGAAATGGACAGTACAACCAACCTGAAAATTGTCATCTCAAAGTTCCCATTTAAGACCAGAGAGAAGTGGAGAGAATATGGGTTTGGTTAGAGACGTTTCCTCATCACAAACATTCCTGGAGTTGTGTTTTGTTTCATTCACACGTTTAACACACAAACCCTGCATATTTAGAGTGAGTTCTTTTCTCAAACAGAAAACACTGAACTCCATACACCTTTACTACAATTATTTGGACAATTTCAGTCCTGGAATTGCCGATCGCTACTAAACTAAATGTAAAAGGAGCTGTTAAATTTAAAACTACAGCTGCATTACATCACAATGTGGAACCAAGCATTTTGAGCTTTGGAGATGTAAACAGATTAATAATATTAATAATAAAGAGTTACTCAATTACAGAAGCTGAACCGCATCACCGCAAAAGGAAAGAGCTGTTTTTATCAGCTCTTTATAGTTTATGCAAATGAGCCATGTGGTTTTCAGTTTCATTTTCTGTAAAACATAAACAATTTTTGCACCTGAAGCCAACATGCTGCAAATTGCAGAAGTACTAGTATTCTTAGGGGGACCAATTTGCTTGCAGTCGGACTTGCCCATCTTGTCTTGGTCTCGCTTATGAGCATCATGAGACAACGAAACGAAACTAATCGAACGTCATCTCCCCACACAGTTAAAAGAAACATTATAGACACTATTAGTTTTAAATCCTTGCATTAAATTGAAAATACAACCACACATTCATTTGAGCTGAGCAAAACAAATTTATGTATCAGTAAATTCAGTGGCAGACCGTGCATTTCACACCTAGGCCTTCAGTAGTGCTCCGTCTAAAACAATCCACTTCTCAATAACTATTTTATGGTTATAAAAGCATCTTTTTATACAGAAACACAGTATAAAGAGCCGTGGAGATTCCATGCACGGAGAAGTGAGGAGAGGGGAGTGTGCGGTGCACAGAGAAGAAGTGAGGAGGGCTGGGGTGCTAAACCAGGACTAAACCAGAACTAAACAAGGACTGTTTGTCGGGCCTGAAGGTGCGCCCGCGTAGACTGCCGGGTGACCGCAGAAGAAAGGACCGCGCTGGGCCGGGGCTCCACGCTGCACGGGGCTCCACTCCACGCCACGCGGAGCTCAGTGCAGCTGTCGCCCGATGATGCTTTTCGGACACCCTCCTCCCTTGTTTCAGGGGTCCTCTCTCTTGCTCTCTCAAATCCTAGATTAGTCCTGGTTTAGACCTGGTGTAGTCCTGGTTTAGACCTGGTGCAGTCCTGGTTTAGACCTGGTGTAGTCCTGGTTTAGACCTGGTGCAGTCCTGGTTTAGACCTGGTGTAGTCATAGTTCCGTTACAGATGCAGTTTGCTGTTTTGACTGGTTCGCTCTCTGACTGTCTAATCACCGGGTCTGAATCTGGTGACGTCGTATGTTACGGCCATTTTTGACCCACATTGGTTCAAGGTGTTTGGGGTGGAGCCTTAGGGGTGGAGCCTAGTGGCTCATAGCCAGGTGGCCTTTGTGGCCTGATTTTTCTTTGTGTGGAAGCTGTAGGGGGTTTGAGGCCATACAGTTTTTTGACCATGTGATCAGGATATATTGTGTATTCTTCAGTTATGGAAGCTGCATCTACAATTAAACCTCATAATCAATATTCTGTAAGTTTGGACATTGAATCTTTCAGTTTTCATCTTAGACACATGAGTCAAGCTAAAGCCACACAGCCCTCACAGCTATAGTGGCAGACTGGAGTTAAACTGCCACTACATTAAGTCAAAAAACTTGGCTGCTTTTTGGACTCTGAAGAAAGTGTGGACAAATTCCCAGTGTTCACCAAGCCTGTCAGCATGGTACAAGTGGAGCCGAACTTCCATAGGGACATTTTGGAGTTATTAAAGCGACAGATGGACATCACAGAGATGCTTGTGAAACAACTGAATATGGTGCAACTTCCCAAACTTGATATTCCTGTTTTTACTGGAGACCCTCTTGAGTTCAAGTCTTTTGTGAAAGCATTTAATCATGTAATTGGCTCAAGAACAGACAATAATTCAGATATGCTATACTATTTGGAGAAATATACAAGAGGTGAACCTCAGATGTTGATTAAAAGCTGCCAGCATATGCCATCATCTCAAGGATATGCTGAAGCTATGCGCTTACTGGAGGACTTCTATGGACATCCAGTCAGAATAGCCACTGCTCTGATGGACAAGTTGTTTGAATGGCCTCAGATACAACCAGAGGATCCTAAAGCTTTCAATAGCTTTTCCATTTTTCTGATGAGCTACTATAATATCATGAAGGAAGTGGATTACTTGGATGAAATGGACAGTACAACCAACCTGAAAATTGTCATCTCAAAGTTCCCATTTAAGACCAGAGAGAAGTGGAGAGAATATGGGTTTGGTTAGAGACGTTTCCTCATCACAAACATTCCTGGAGTTGTGTTTTGTTTCATTCACACGTTTAACACACAAACCCTGCATATTTAGAGTGAGTTCTTTTCTCAAACAGAAAACACTGAACTCCATACACCTTTACTACAATTATTTGGACAATTTCAGTCCTGGAATTGCCGATCGCTACTAAACTAAATGTAAAAGGAGCTGTTAAATTTAAAACTACAGCTGCATTACATCACAATGTGGAACCAAGCATTTTGAGCTTTGGAGATGTAAACAGATTAATAATATTAATAATAAAGAGTTACTCAATTACAGAAGCTGAACCGCATCACCGCAAAAGGAAAGAGCTGTTTTTATCAGCTCTTTATAGTTTATGCAAATGAGCCATGTGGTTTTCAGTTTCATTTCTGTAAAACATAAACAATTTTGCACCTGAAGCCAACATGCTGCCAAATTGCAGAAGTACTAGTATTCTTAGGGGGACCAATTTGCTTGCAGTCGGACTTGCCCATCTTGTCTTGGTCTCGCTTATGAGCATCATGAGACAACGAAACGAAACTAATCGAACGTCATCTCCCCACACAGTTAAAAGAAACATTATAGACACTATTAGTTTTAAATCCTTGCATTAAATTGAAAATACAACCACACATTCATTTGAGCTGAGCAAAACAAATTTATGTATCAGTAAATTCAGTGGCAGACCGTGCATTTCACACCTAGGCCTTCAGTAGTGCTCCGTCTAAAACAATCCACTTCTCAATAACTATTTTATGGTTATAAAAGCATCTTTTTATACAGAAACACAGTATAAAGAGCCGTGGAGATTCCATGCACGGAGAAGTGAGGAGAGGGGAGTGTGCGGTGCACAGAGAAGAAGTGAGGAGGGCTGGGGTGCTAAACCAGGACTAAACCAGAACTAAACAAGGACTGTTTGTCGGGCCTGAAGGTGCGCCCGCGTAGACTGCCGGGTGACCGCAGAAGAAAGGACCGCGCTGGGGCCGGGGCTCCACGCTGCACGGGGCTCCACTCCACGCCACGCG
Source organism: Boleophthalmus pectinirostris (assembly GCF_026225935.1). NCBI lineage: Eukaryota > Metazoa > Chordata > Actinopteri > Gobiiformes > Gobiidae > Boleophthalmus > Boleophthalmus pectinirostris. The sequence continues at coordinate 11,249,443 of NW_026571515.1, read as the reverse complement.
GAGCTCAGTGCAGCTGTCGCCCGATGGTGCTTTTCGGACACCCTCCTCCCTTGTTTCAGGGGTCCTCTCTCTTGCTCTCTCTCAAATCCTAGATTAGTCCTGGTTTAGACCTGGTGCAGTCCTGGTTTAGACCTGGTGTAGTCATAGTTCCGTTACAGATGCAGTTTGTTGTTTTGACTGGTTCGCTCTCTGACTGTCTAATCACCGGGTCTGAATCTGGTGACGTCGTACGAGTGCTAGAAGGTCCTGGTGACACCAACACAAAATCTGATTGGTTGAAGCAACAGTTTCATGGATATTTATTTTTTGTTCGAGGGCCTGCAGGATGGATTGTGAAGGCGTCAGGGACACTTCTTTGACTTTGACTCTGCCTAGCAACAAGTGACGACTGAAATGTGATTGGCCAAATGCTTTAATATGAAAATGCACATGTGGAAGCAGCACAACCATTGGAAAAACTCTGAAAGGAAGCGGACACACCATTTAGAATTATTTAATAATAGTATAATTACCATCAGTCTGTGATTCAGATATTTTTTTAGGGCAGCAGAGAAGGCCTTGCAGGTCCTGATGCTCCACCACTGAATAAATTATAATATTATATTACGTCCTTATGGGCTGCAGATTTGTTTAATGACGGTAATGAAACTGATACCATTGCTACTTTTTGATACCACGGGATACCGTAATACCGTATTACCACCCAACCCGAGTAGAGAGTATGATATGAATGTAGTCCTGTATTTCTCACTGTTTGAGTGAAGCTAAAGGATGAGCTCTTCTTCTCCTCTTGTACATGTTTTTTCTTCTTCATTATGCATTTTTTGGCTGGTGTGACTGTCAGGTTTAAACCCACCTAAACATTGTAAAAACAAGAAGAAAGACAAGAGATTAGAATTGTTTTCTCATGAGGAGGGCAGACAGAGAGTGCATTCACCGTTACAGTCTCGACCCGCTCTGATGCACTCTCTGCGTCTCCTCTTTTATTGTCTTAAGAGGGTCCAGTAACAATGGATGTCTCTGCTCTCAAGAAGGGGGTGAAAACAGCGGAAACACCAGACATACAAATATGACAAGTATGTGTTATCAGCAGCAGGTGCATATATTTCGTTTAGCTTTCAGACACAGTTTTCTCCGTGCAGCCTTGAAAGTGGTCTGTTCTCATGCACCGAGAGCTGAATCGCCGTTGCTCACACGTGACTGCATACAGTTTCCAAGCACAAAAGATTATTCAAATTCACAAAGAATGGTACATAGCAAATATAGCAAATATGGGATAATATATACAATTATTCTAACAGCGACGTATACGCTGGAGCAATTTATAGTCCGGAAAATACAGTACTCCAGGACACAGCCGGACCTTGAATTTGCCTAAATGAGAATCCAGGAAGGAGGATGTAAAAATCCACCAGGTGAGCGACTGATGTGTATGGAGGTGGAGTGAGAACCTGTAGATCATGGCTGAGAGAAGTGGAATCAATGTTCTTAAGATTTCTGAATGTTGTTGTTTTTTCAACGGGAGGGTTCGTGACTGGAGTGGGAGTCAGTGATGACCAAAATTCAAAGTATTCTTCTTTCTTGTGTGTGGAGACATTCTCACATTGCTGGAGATTGAGGAAGACCAAGAACTGTTTAAATTCAACTGAAAAATAGCCAGAGGGAGCGTCGTGATGTACACTGAAGTCACCAAACATCTGAATATTCTTGTATGATGTGCACACTGAGATGAGGAGGTTATGTATTACAGATAAAAATGTTGCTTTTGCTTTTGGAGAATGGTAAATAAAGAGCTATTTTTGCCAAAAAAGAGGAAGGAAACTACAAATGAAACATGAGTGGGGGAAGGAAACCACAAAGAACACATGACCAACAGCAGCAAAGGATGTTTGACTTACTGTATTACATAATACAGTCCCTGACAAAAGTCTTGTCGCTTATCCATTTTGTAGAAACAAAAGCTTATAACCTGACTTTAAATGAATTGATTTGTTTTAGAAATGTCTCATATGAAAGCTAAAACCCTCCCAAATTATGCTCAATATACTAAAATAAATTTGCTTCACTGAAGAAAGATTGATCATTTAATGAACACAGAAAGGTCAGATTTTGGCAAGACAAAAGTCTTGTCGCCTTGTCATATGATGCACCCACTCCTAGATTACAGCCTCACCTGTGATCAGTTACTGATCAATCAATTAGTGGGTGTGTATAAAAAGAAGCCCAGCACACCAGACCTTCACATCAACTGCAGCTTGACCTCTGACAACATGCCTAAGATCCACCCTGAGACCAAAGCGTTAATTATCAAGAGGCTGAAGACCAGATCCACTGCTGAGGTGGTGACACCTTCAATGTGTCTCAGCGTCAAGTACAAAGAATAAGAAAAAGATCTGAAATGACTGGAGATGTTTTTGACAAGCCCAGGTCCAGCAGACCCCGCAAGACAACTACTCGGGAGGACCGTTTGTTGATTAGAAAATCCAAGGCCAGCCCCTTTTCCACTGCAGCAGACTCCACCAGGCCTGGTCACCTCAAGTCCCTGTGTCAACCTGAACAGTTTGTAGAATTCTGTCTCGAAATGGCCTCCATGGTCGAATCAGTGCACAGAAACCAGCACTAAACAAAAGGCAATAAAAAAAACATGTTGCTTTTGCCAAGGCCAACAGCCTGCTAAAAGGATGGACACTGGAAAAGTGGCAGAAGGTGGATTTCTCAGATGAATCCTCGGTTGAATTACATCACAGCCGCCACAAATATTGCAGGAGACCTACTGGAGCCCATGATTCATGGATCCAAGATTTACCCAGAAAACAGTTAAGTTTGGTGGCGGAAAAATCCTGGTCTGGGGTTCCATCCAGTATGGGGGTGTGCGAGACATTTGCAGGGTGGAAGGCAAATATCAATAGCCTAAAATATCAAGAAGTATTAGCTCCTCTTACATTCCCAACCATAAAAGGGGTCAAATTTTGCAGCAGGATTGTGCTCCACTTACTTCTATCTCTACATCAAAGTTTCTCAAGGTGAAGAAGATCAAGGTGCTCCAGGACTGACCAGCCCAGTCACCAGACATGAACATCACTGAGCATGTCTGGGGTAGAATGAAAGAGGAAGCATGGAGGCAAAACCAAAGAATCTTGATGAACTCTGGGAGGCATGTAAGACGCTTTCTTTGCTATTCCTGATGACTTCATCAACAAATTGTATGAATCATTGTCGAACCGCATGGATGCGTCCTTCAAGCTCATGGAAGTCATCCAAGATATTAAATATGGATCTCACAGCACCACTACTTCATTCACTGACGTTATGCAACATATTTTTGTATTTGAAGTAAATTATTTGTTCAATTTTCTGTAGGCGACAAAACTTTTGTCTTGCCAAAATCTGACCTTTCTGTGTTTATTAAATGATCAATCTTTCTTCAGTGAAGCAAATTTATTTTAGTATATTGAGCATAATTTGGGAGGGTTTTAGCTTTCATATGAGACGTTTCTAAAACCAATTGATTAATTTAAAGTCAGGTTATAAGCTTTTAATTCTACAAAATGGATAAGCGACAAGATTTTTGTCAGGGACTGTATTACATTTGACATTAAAACTAATACAAACAAATGTTGGTCTGACTTTGAATTAAAAGTCCAAGTGTAATAATATGAACATAAGCTTAAGTGTAGTTCTCAGTAACGGGTCATTTTGGACAGAACTTGAGGAAAGGTTGTTCCACTGACTATTGATCAGCTCGGCTCCTCTGCTCAGTTCTTCTCCTCTTGCTCCTCTCTCCTTTGTTCCTCTCTCTCTTCTCTGCTCCTTTCCCCTGAGCTCAGCTCCTCCTCTGTTTTGCTTCTCTGCTTCTCTCCTTGTGGTGATTATTAATTTCAAATATAAATTGTCTGGCATGGAAAATTGCATTTTTTTGAACAATGTTATAGAGTAAATACTAAATATGTATTTCAAACTTGAAATTTAGAAGGAAAATATCCTGAAGCGTTTTCATTCAATTTGCATTTTGTCAGTTTTATCTAAATAGTTCAGTGACATTTGAAAAATTTCAACATGTGCATGTTTTCTCTTCTTTTTATGTAATGTTGAACCTTTTCTCCTTAAAATAAATGTTTAATAATAGTCTTGCTTAAACATTGAACCCGGAACAAGCATAATATAAAATATAACAAAATTTGAAATAAAGAATGTCTCTATAGCCTATCTGTAACTTTTGAACTATTGTTTTTTTTCCACAAGCCAACAACCCGTGAAAAATAACAACTTGCTTCAATGAAAATTCAATCTTTTAACTATGAACAGTCAAGAATCATAAAGACAACATTCATCCAACCTCAGTTTGTTAGACTATGATTTACTCTGATACACATACAAATACTTGGCATCTCTTCTTAGATACAAGTTCATCAAAGTAGTAGTAGTAGTTGTAGTAGTAGTTGTAGTAGTAGTAGTAGTAGTAGTATTAGCAGTGCATGAGCCATACTGGCGTGGCAGTCGGCGGGCAGCTCTAATGTATATTTGATATGAGCTCACGGGCCAAATATAATTATACTGTGGGCCAAATTTGGACCCCGGGCCTGAGTCTGACATGTCTGATCTGAGGTAAGAAGTATAAGATACGTATGTCCTCGCGTGCTGTGTGTCCTCTGTGGGTGGGTGAACTTCCTCAACCGTTTCCTGCAGAATCTAAGAAAAGAATCGAGGAGGAGATGAGTAAATAGATATATTAAACTATTTTCTGATCTGTCACATTGGTGTTTTTTTTTAGCACATTAGCTATGTCCATACAGTCTATGCACCATACCGGAATATTTAGAAAAAAAAGAAAAACAAATCTGTCATATGCATTTTTTAACAATATGGATTTATGTAGTCATCCTGGTAGAATTTATGACAAAAGGAGAAATTCAATTTATCAACTGGACAAACGTTTTTTTGATTGAAGACGTTTCGCAGCTCATCCAAGTTGCTTCTTCAGTTCTGGTCAAAATGCTGGTGGACACTTCCTTATGTCTGTCTGAGTTAACTACAATGAAACTACTCTGAAACTAACACAACTCCTTGTTTAGTTTCTGTTAGTTAGTTGGGCCTATTGCTCTGAGTGTTTGGTCATATTAACAGAATCATTCATGGCCATAATGGAGCTTTCACACGTCTGGGCCTGACCTGGCTGCCCGTATTGTTTTCTTTGCTTTTTTTGATTTAGGTTTGAGGATAGAATTATAAACAGGAGACAGATGGTGTGAGTCCCCCATTTCTGTTCGAAGATGGATTGTCTTTCCTAACAAAAATAGCTTCTTTAACTCCCCTCTTGAACCAGTTCTTTTCTCTGGCTAAGATCTGTAGCTAACTGTTCTCAAATGAGGCTTGGCTTTTAAGTGGAAATGTACAGCAGACTGAGGTCCTGTGTTGCTCTCTCGTCTGTGTTGGTACATCCTCTTGTCAAGTGGCTGTTTTGTTTCTTAAGTGTAGCGCTCACTGCAGTTTTCACTACACTGAATGGAGTAGACCACGTTGCTTTGTTTGTGGCTCTGTGTTGGGTTGGACCAGTTTCTGTCTTAAAGTGTTTGTAGGTTTGAAATAGACCGGGATCTCATGTAGTCTGAAAATCCTCTGTAGTTTTTCAGAAACACCAGCCATGTGAGAAATAGTTACACTCTTTCTCCTGGGTTCTGATTCTCTGTTGTCCTGTTTTTTTTTTTTAGCTCTTTGTTTTGCTGAAAGCCCCAAAACAGAGAGGGCTTTCTACACATGTTGTTCTTCTTTCTCCTTTCCCTCTGTGCTTGTAGGAACCACTTGAGCCCTGTGTTGTAGTGTCCGAATAACTCCAAGTTTGTGTTGCAGTGGGTGGTGAGAATCAAAAAGCAGGTACTGGTCCGTGTGTGTGTGTGTGTGTGGGGCTTCCTGAAGACCTCCACCTTAGATCCGAACATTAAATTCACTCATGAAGATGCCAAGTAGAACAAATTGGCTTTCTTAGATTCTGCAGTAATGATAGGAGAAGACCGGCGACTCCAGGTCTTCAGGAAGCCCACACACACGGACCAATACCTGCTTTTTTCGATTCTCACCAACATAAACAAACACAGACGTAAACAAACAAAATCACGACCACAGGTTTTTGTTGTAACAATTTTTAATTCCGCTCATGAACTTGATCAAGCACAAGAAAAGCCTTCCACGACACAAGGAGAGACAGAGCGCAATACAGTAATGATAATAGATGGCAGCTGCGCCCTCCAGCAGGGGGCGCAAAATAAACAAAACGAAACAAGCGAGAATAAAAACTGTTCCTTATCCATAGTGACAAAAGCTACAAAAACTAACAATGGTCATCCTTTTGAGTACATACAGATTTAGAACACAGGAACACAACAATAGATTTTTATTTGTGTCTAAGCCCCTCCCCCGTACGGCCCACCCCGCCCCAGAAGTAATATCAAGTACTTTATAAGGACACACCTCAAAATGGCTACTGTCAGTTCAGTATTTTACGTTACTTAAAGCTACCATCTGTACGTTAATTTGATTTTTTTTTCATCACCTGTGCGCTCTGATCTTGTTCTGTGATCCCAAAGCTGGCACATTGTCAGACGGCTGTAACGTAGACAGCATCTAGTGGTAGCATGTGAGAATACAACGGGGCGGGTCAGCCAATCTAATTACACATGGTAGCTTTAAGGTCATTTGATTCATTGTTGATTTCAAATATAAAAGGTTTGGCATGGTCCATAGACACAAAAGACAGCCTGGTGTGAGAATTGGAATTTTTTGAACAACGTTATAGCGTAATCGATACAAATGTGTAGTTCGAAACTGAAATTTAGAAGGAAAATGTCTGTCCTTAAGATTTTCCAAACAATTTCCAGGTTGTTAGTTTAATCAAAAATATTCTTGGTGGTTGTTTGTACATTTTTCTGTCACTCCAACCAGACTTTTTTTTGGTTTGACTTCTATTTACTGAATATGAGGTCAGTATCTAAGCAAATATGAGAAAGATATTCACAGACATTCCAAAAGAAAACTGCATTTGGACTTCCAGACATACAGTAGCCTTTGAACAAAAAAAAATAATGTAAAAAAAAAACAGAAAAGTTTGCACATCTTATTGACAGCGTCTCACTGTAAAATATGCACACCTTGGATGTTGTATAATGTGTTCCTGTATTGTAAAGTTTGTGCTTGTAGGACTGTTTTCAAGTGTGCGGGTAACTCAGAAATAGGAGCAGATGTACGTGAAATCAGAAGGCCGACCTATTGACTAAAACATAAAAAATGTCCACCCTTTGTAAAACAGCAACATTCTGCGGGGGTTTACCTTTTAATCTGTAAAATACTCTAATAATCAAGACTAAAAGCAAATGAGCCATGCTGTAAAATGGGTAATACGCAGGACATTTCAAATCGTTTTGGTGACAAAGTTTAAGTAACAACCCCCCGTTTAGTTTGAATAAAAAATGTTTAAAATATGCCAAATCTTGACAGGTAGTATCAGTCTACAAGTGCAAATTTGTGTATCATTATATGTGTTGTTTCATCAGTACAAATTCAAAATCAACTTACAAACAACTGATTTTGAATTCAGACTAAATCAAATTTGCTTGTTGTGTATGAAATCAATCAAAGTAAATCAATAGACGAGGGCAGAAAAAAAATTGACACACAAAAAAGTGAATTTCAATGGTTGGTACTTTAACAAAATGTGTGTTTGTTATGAGTAGAAGTTAAGGGAAGGGTATTTGACGTGGTACATTCTTTATTAAATTTGATTTCTAACGACACCCTCCAGTGTTGTTCCTCTCCTTATTCATTCAAATATCCTACAATTCAGTTACCTGCATTTGGCTCCTAACAGCAGATGCTATTTTGGAACAAACCAAATAGCGAACAATGCAAAAAGTCATACATAATTCACTAAATATACTTTTCATCGAATTACAGAAGCAGTAATCCTTCATAATAAGGGTAATTGTAGACGGAATGTTATTTTCCCATCAAAAAATATTTTCAGTCCTGATGTTTTCACCTGAACGTTTTTGTTGTTTTTGATTTTTATATGAAACATTAGAGAAACCAACAGAAAAAACATCCTTGAGTCATGTGTCCGTAACCACTGAATTATAGTAAATATATGCCTGTTATATTAATTGCCCGTGTACACCAGCTTAAACTTTTTGGTTGTTGAACATTGTTGCACAGCAAAAAACTATTTCCAACACCACAGAAAGATACTTCAAAGATACTCTGAAGTTATTGGTCGTAATACATGTAATACAGTAATGTTGAGAGAACATTTAAATAATAAAAATAAAAACATCAGCAGACAGGGTGAAACAGAGAGGTGAAAATGTGAAGAATGAGCTAAAAAACAAATTGGAGGTAATATTTTGGTATAATTTTGAATATTATTTTTGATAATGAAAGTACAAAAAACAAAAAAAAAATACTCACTTAATTCAGAATTAACAATAAAATTCACCACTGCTTGTGTCAGTATTGTTGTGGTAATTTAACCAAGCAGCCGATAAAATCCTTTAGAAATTTGTACACATTTTTGAAAAAGTAATGCTTTTTAGGAAACAATTTGGTTTCATCATTTCAAATTCATATCTGGATTTTAATTTGATTTAAATTTCCATTCTCTTCACATTATATTTTGAACTATATACACATTTCAAACTGTAAAAACAACAATGACTTGATCTGGTAAATAAAATTACAAATGAGTGATAACATAAAAAGATGTCACTTTCTATGCGTGTTAAAACAAAATTATGAAAAAAATAAACATATTTTTTTGTTTGCTTTTTACATTTTTGAAAATACATTAGCCACACCTCTATAAAGCTGACATAGGTCCAGTAAAAAACACTATAGCACTAGCTACACAAGGACTCCAGTACCCATAATGCCACGTTGTAAGAATGGACCAGGCAAATTTTGGAAAAAAAATCTTTAACCTTTATTGATTTTTTTAATTTTTACTTTTTGCCTTTGCCAAATTTTATAATCACAGTGTCGTTATCATCAAAGTTGCCTGATTTGGAGGTAGAAAATCGGAAATATTTCTTTTTACATTTTAAGCGATGTTTTTGCACAGTTTACGCTACTTAAAACATTTGGTCTGAACAATATATTTAAATGATTGAAGTAACCTGAGAACTTATTTACTAGTAGCTTATTTATGTTTCTACAAATTTAAGTTAAAACCGCCTTGAATGGACGGTCGATTTTCTGAATACGACTTTTCACGTCCAGTCTAGTTAACTGGAATTTAAATCTCGTCCTTTCCACGTTTTAATATCATCAGAACAGCTACAAAAAGAAACCCTGGTGTACACGATATCTACAGCGCTAAAAATATCGCAAATTTGAGGCGTTGGGAACCTGTTCAGATTGCCGAGGTGTGTGGTCGCGTGGGCACATTTTCACCTGTCTGCTTGGTCCCTGCTGTGTAAAGTGAGTGTACAGGTGTGGAGAGAAGGTGGTCTTCTCTAGAGGATCGGAGAGAGAGAGAGGGTCCACTGTGCCTCGATGCTGCTGTTGGCCGAATTTTGGCTCGGAGATGGCGACAAAGTGCACATAGTTGGCGTTAAGTCTGGAGAGAGAGGACATAGATACATTTTAAGTACAGTAAAATATTGAAAAGTAAATGCTCATCGATACTAAAACTAGTATCAAATCTAGATACTCATTTGAACAGGTAACAATAAAAAAAAAAAACACCATTCACAGGACAGAAATGAACCTTTCCTGAATAGCTCAAGCTTTATTTTGAGCTGAATCAGAACAAGTCTAAGAGCACAAAAACTAGTATACGCCCATGGATCACTGTGGGATTACTCAGATATAAGACCACAGGTGAATATAAAAGAAAAGTCCATGATTTTATGTAAAAAATAAGATTCTACTGTCTAAAAAAAGAGTTGAGAAAAAGATTTTAAAAAATATATATATGTTTTTAATTGATATTGTTATTTAGTGGTACTGGAATTGGTACTGATAATCGAGTTAGTTCCCTAGTATATTTTCCATCCATTTTCTTTTGCTTATCTGGGGCCGGGGCACGGGGGCTGCAGTCTAAGCAGGGACTCCCAGACTTCCTTCACATTTCCTCCAGCTCCTCCTCCTCCCAGGCCAGATGAGAGACATAGTCCCTCCAGTGTGTCCTGGGTCTTCCCCGGGGCCTCCTCTCGGTGGGACATACCCAGAACACCTCCCAAGGGAGGTGGCCAGGAGGCATCCGGAACAGATGCCCGAGCCACCTCAACTGGCTTCTCTCGACGTGGAGGAGCAGCGGCTCTACTCCGAGCTCCTCCCGTGTGACTGAGCTCCTCACCCTATCTCTAAGGGAGTGTCCAGCCACCCTGCAGAAGAAACTAATTTTGGCCACTTGTATCCACAATCTTGTGCTTTCAGTCATTACCCAGAGCTCATGACTATAGGTGACGGTAGGAACGTAGATTGAAGGCAAATCGAGAGTTTTGCCTTCCGGCTCAGCTCCCTCTTCACCACAACAGTCCGATACAGCGACTGCATCACTGCCAATGCTGCACCGATCCGCCTGTCAATCTCACGTTCCATCCTCCTCTCACTCGAGAAAAAGACCCCGAGATACTTGTTGAAACAGAGTTTGAAATTTGAGTATAGTGCCGACACTAAAATAAAAACATTCATAAGTATTTACTATTTTACTATTTCATAAGTAGTTTACAATGCAAATTTTCTGGGAGGCGGGAATATTATGTCTTTGCTTGGAGTGTTCCACAGTATTTAATTAAATGTATCTTGTCCCCCGGAGGAGCTGGAGGACGTGTCTGGGGTGAAGGAAGTCTGGGAGTCCCTGCTTAGGCTGCTGCCCCCGCGACCCGGCCCCGGATAAGTGGACGAAAATGGATGGATGGATGGTATCTTGTCAAGTCAAAACATGCATTCCAGTGTCCAATGGACTAATCTCTTCACAGATCTGACCAGGCTGGCTTGACTAAGATCTTAGAGTTAGAGATCAGGAGATGATGAGTGTACTGTGGTCACATAAATGGTTCCCCAGCAACAGTTACCGTACTTTACTTAGTAAAAGTTTTGGTTTCTCTTCCCACTGTGAGTAAGTCTGTGACAAAAGCTTTATGTTGAATATTTGGAATGATTTGAACGTTTGTGTTTCTTGCATCACTTCTTCAGATTTGATTTAGTTTTTGTCATTTTTGTCTCCATCCTTTGAAAACAGTAGTTTTACCTGAGCAATTTCACTTAAGCCCTGTCTTCCTGTGATTTATTTTGATTTGTACATTTACATTTATATAATTATGTGTTATTTGACACCTGTTTCTTGCTATCTTTTCTATTAGAATTTATTATTACATTTATATTTTTTACTATTTATTATTATATTATATTGCAATGTATGAGCTACTGTGTCCAAATTATTTCCCTTTTGCATCAATAAAGTTTGTCTAAGTCAAATTTCCTAGACCACTACTTAGTACTTCCACTTGAGTAATATTATATATATATTTAAATAGCATTACTATTATTTGTGTACAGTTTCTGGTTACTCTACCACCTCTGGTCAATGGTGTACAAACATTAACTACTGACCTTCTTACTCATTAGCCAGAACTGGAAAGTTGGTTGAAAAGTCAATAAATAATCCCTGAGGTGGTGACATTTAGCTGAACTATGGCTGGGTCCATTTGTTTTAGCAACTCTCTGGCTTCCTAAGAACCTTCGAGGTCCTGTTTGAGTAACAACAACATTTGTCGTCATGGTGAAATTTCCTCCAGTATCACGTATCAAGTCAAAAGTTGAAATGACACCATATTTTATATATGTATATTATATAATATATATATATGTGTATATATATATATATATATATATATATATATATATATATATATATATATATATATATATATATATATATATATAATCTTTACCTCTTGTGCTCATGTCAAAACAGGGCAAAAGTTAATAATCTGCGTAATTCTTTTTTTTTTTTTTTTTATGTTTTACTTGTGTTGACACTTTGCAACAGATGGTAACAGATGGAGTTTTTGGCCCTAGCTCTTTAAATTCTTCTTTTCCTATGGACCCAGATCTAAAACTTGATCAGCAAATTAGTGCTGTTGTAAAATCTAGTTTTTTTTCCCAACTAAGACAACTGGCCAAAATTAAGCCTATTTTGTCACACTTCGAAACTGTCATACATGTGTTTGTGATTAATAGATTGGATTATTGTAATGCACTTTATGTTGGTGTGGGCCAAAATGCACTTTGCCAGTTGCAAAATGTGTGCAAAACTCAGCAGCTCGACTTTTAACTGGAAACCGGAAACACAAGAGCATCTCAACGATTTGAGCTTCTTTTCATTGGCTCCCAGTATCTTTTAGAGTCGATTTTAAAATTCTTTTATTTACTTTTAAGTGTTTGCACGGCCGAGCTCCTTTCTACTTCACTGACTTGATCCCTTACGTCCCCTCTCACACTCTCAGGTCTGCAGACCAACTCCAGCTCGCCGTCCCAAAAACTAAGCGTAAGCTTCATGGGGACCGTGCGTTTTCTGTTTCTGCCCCTTGGCTGTGGAACCAGTTGCCATTAGAGATGAGACAGGCCGAGTCTGTACTTGTTTTTAGTCACTCCTAAAAACGCACCTTTTTTCACTGGCTTTAATAAGTGACATGTACATTTCTTGTTGAGTATTTTACTGTTTCCTATGTTTTTCAGTAACTGTATTGTGTTTGTACCATATATTTTCTTCTACTGTTGTTGCCATTGTCTGTCCTGTGTTTGTGTACAGCACTTTGGCCTACTGTAAAGTTTTTAAAGTGCTTTATAAATAAAGTTGGTATGGTATCAACATTCTCTAGGAGTGTGATGCTACCTGGAGGCACTTCTCTGTCTGAAACCCTGTTAAGACTTCAATCTGAGTTTTCTTTTAACACAATCTGACCATAAAGAACTGACCAGAATTACAACAGGTGAACAAGTCCCTCTCAAATAACATTACAGTCACAAACTAACCAGCAGTTTTTCATTTTAATTTATCAAAAGAGATGGGATGTAACGATATCTAAATCTCTTGCTTTGCTTTATAAAAACCTTGAAAAAATTTTTGTGTGAATTATTTCCATCATAACCCAAAAAATTCAAGTAAAAAAAAATGTCTTCATGTTGTCCTCACTGAAATGAATCTTGGGATATGTAGTTCCTGATGTTTATGAGATATTGCTACTATAAAACCATGCATTTAAGCAAAGGAACTTGTAATTCGATATATTGTGACATTTGACGATACAATATCACAATATTTTGGTTATTGTTACATCCCTAAGAGCCGCCACGGTCATTGGTCACAGCAGCAATTTTGGATTTCAAAATGTGCCTTTAGCATAGGTATAGGAAACGCTCTTAAGGTCCACTCGTCTGTGTAAAGTTTTGTCAAAGCAGTTGGTCCTGGCTGAAAGGGTAAATCTGGCATCACATTCATTCCTAAAGCAATGGGCCTTGGATGTACAGAACAACTCTCGTGTCCTGTTTGCAACAGTGAACAGATTAACAAACCCTCCAGCTCCACTGCCACTAGAACTAATTTCCACATCTAAATGTAATGAGTTTGCAGTTTTCTTTAATGACAAAGTTCAGGGCATCAAAAATGCCATCAATTCCACAACACAAATAACAAGCATGCAGCCACAGAGACACTTAGAGCTGAATCACTTTGCACCTGTAACTGACAAAACTGTTTTAGAGATCGTTACCAGTCTGAGTTCATCTACTTGCTGCCTGGACATGTTACCCACTAGATTTCTAAAGTCTGTCCTCAACAGTTTACTTTCACCACTCACTCACATAGTTAACATGTCACTTCAATCTGGAACATTCCCAAACACGTTGAAAACTGCGGTCATTAAGCCTCTCCTAAAGAAGAGCAGTCTTGATGCCACAGTACTGAACAATTTCCGGCCCATCTCAAATCTGCCGTTTTTTGGCAAAGTCCTTGAAAAAGCTGTTTACCAACAGCTTACGAACTTTCTCCAAATGAACAACTCCTTTGATGTTTTCCAGTCAGGTTTTAGAGCCCACCACAGCACTGAGACTGCTCTTATCAAGGTGACAAATGACATTCGCCTGAACACTGATGCAGGCAAAGTCTCAGTCTTGATCCTGTTAGATCTGAGTGCTGCTTTTGACACTGTCGATCATGGGATCCTCTTACAGAGACTAGAGGACTGGGTGGGCATCTCTGGTACTGTACTAAACTGGTTCAAGTCCTATCTAGAAGACAGGAAGTATTTTGTTGAAATTGGAAACTGTGTCTCAGATGACATGGCCCTGACCTGTGGGGTGCCTCAGGGGTCAATCCTGGGCCCCCTGTTGTTCAATCTCTACATGCTGCCATTAGGCCAGTTAATAAGCAGCAATAACGTGTCCTACCACAATTATGCAGATGACACTCAGATCTACGTCTCTCTGGCAGCAGGAGACTATGGACCAGTGGACTCACTTTGTCACTGCATCCAACAGATCAGTGTGTGGATGCAAAACAACTTTCTCCAGCTAAACTCTGACAAGACTGAAGTCATAGTGTTTGGTCCACAGAAACAAAGGGACAGTGTCAGCAGTCACCTCCAGTCTCTCTCTCTAAAACCTTCAAATCCGGCAAGAAAGCTAGGGGTACTAATGGACTCAGACTTGAACTTTGAACAGCCACATCAAGTCAATAACATCTGCAGCCTTTTACCATCTAAAAAACATAGCGAAAATCAAAGGTTTACTGTCTAAATCAGACTTGGAGAAACTTATCCATGCGTTTGTCTCCAGTAGATTAGACTACTGTAATGGTCTGCTCACTGGTCTCTCCAAACGAGCTGTGAGACAACTGCAGAACATCCAGAACGCTGCAGCTCGGGTCCTGACTCGAACTAGGAAGTACGAGCACATAAGTCCTGTGCTCAGGTCTCTGCACTGGCTTCCTGTGCCTCAGAGAATAGACTTTAAAGCAGCTCTGCTTGTGTACAAGTCTCTCCATGGCCGAGCACCAAAGTACATCTGTGACATGTTAGTGTCATATGAACCATCTCGCACTCTGAGGAGCTCAGGGACCGGCCTCCTGCTGGTGCCCAGAGTCAGAACTAAACAAGGGGAGTCAGCGTTTCGGGTTCATGCAGCTAAAACCTGGAACAATCTTCCTGAATATGTGAGACAGACTCTTCTGTGACGCTGTTTAAATCCAGACTCAAAACATTTCTGTTTGACTGTGCATATAACTGAAAGGTTTTCATTCCGCACTCTTCTCTCCAATTTATGTCTCTCTTTTTTAAAATTTTAATCTTCATGATTATTTATGTTTTGATTTGTTTTTATTATGATTTTAATGTATTTCTTATTCTGTAAAGCACTTTGAATTACTTTGTGTACGAATTGTGCTATACAAATAAACTTGCCTTGCCTTGCCTACAGTATTTCTTAAGTCGAGTGGATTTACAAACTACCACCCACCTTGCATTTCACTTCACACAATTCTAGGAATTAATCCACTGGGTATCAATTTACATCTCCCTGTCAGAGCTGACAACGAAAGTGAATCACGTATGTGATTCACACATGACTCATTTATTGACATAAAATAAAGTAGCGCCTACTTCTATGAAATTTTGAGAATGTAAACAATATATGAAAAGATAGTGGGCTCACAATAGTACTCACAATACAAAAAAATGCAAACTTGACTTCGAAACTTTCAAAGGAAGGAAACAGAATGTGAGTTTCGACAATCGATCCTAGTGGTTTCCTTTATACCATGCAGTCTTATGTCTGTGCATTTCCTCTATCGATAGAAATCAACTCACGAGATCATACAAGCCAAAGAGTAAAGGTGGGCCTTCATATGAGACCACTGTGTTTAAGTCCGATCTAAGGCCCTTTCTCCGCGCTGGTTTTAAGTCCAGATCTTGTCTCTTGGACCTCAGAGCACACTGGGGTGGTTAATTTGAATGAGGTCTGTTCAAAGCTTTAAAAACAAACAATAAAACCTAAAAATCTACTCTGGAATGAACAGTAAGCCAGTGCAAAGATGCAAGAATTGGAGTTAGGTGCACATTTTTTATAGGGCGTTTTGATAAAAGATTAAAATTGATTCATTTTGGCTAAAAGACGGGGGGCCCAGGTCCAAAGAGGAGCTAGTGCTGACGTCTGGGCCCAAACACTGCCACCTCAGTTTTTTTCTCATTAAGATTCAAAACATTTTGAGCCAACCAAACCTTGACGTCATTGAGGCACTCAAGTAGGAGTGTAAGGGGACTTGTGTGGTTCTTTTTAGGTTAGATGTCAATGGTGCAGACTCAGCAGTGTTCTGGGACTAATTTGCACATGCATGTTTCTGAAGGGTGAAGATAAATGTCATGATTCCATGTAAATACACGTTTAAAACCACACTTCATTGACATTCATACTAACAAATATTATCTATTAACCACATCAGCAAGTCAAATCCTGCAAACTGGTATCGTCTCAAAAAAATCCATATTGGACAGCCCCTAGTTTTAGTCAAAGGTCTACAGTCAATCATTTATCAGTACAGTGGTCCCTCGTTTATCACGGGGTTACGTTCTAAAAATAACCTG
This sequence comes from Boleophthalmus pectinirostris, assembly GCF_026225935.1. Classification (NCBI taxonomy): domain Eukaryota; kingdom Metazoa; phylum Chordata; class Actinopteri; order Gobiiformes; family Gobiidae; genus Boleophthalmus; species Boleophthalmus pectinirostris. The sequence goes on along the minus strand of NW_026571515.1, from coordinate 11,232,815 downwards.
CGATAGGTGAAATCTGCAAAGTAGTCAACTTTATATTTTACAATGATTATATCTGTCTTAAGTCTGTAAAATCCCTCACCACACACTTTTTACACTTTTCTCACACAGGACAGTTACAGCCCTTTCTGCATCCTTCTTAAAACTTTCCTCCTTCTTTATGTAACAAACCGAAGTCCTGCACAAGTCCATTTTAGGAGACTTGCACCTGCGCAGTACAGCAACGCACCCGCCCGTTAACCCGAGATTATATCAAACTTTTGCGCTGCCTACGCCACGAACTGAACCAAGACTAAACCAGGATTAAGCACTGATTCCAGGACTGAAGAGGAGGACTAATCCAGGACTGAACTAGGACTAAACCAGGACTAAACCAGAACTGAAAGAGGACTCACTGTCAGGACAAGCTCGGAGGTGACCGCAGGAAAAAGGATTGACTGAGAGCTCCGCACCTCACAGAGGTAAACGCGACAATTGCCCGATAGCGCTTTGTGGACACCCTGCTCCGGGTTCTCTCTCTTAAGTCCAACACTAGTCCTGGTTTAGACCTGGTTTCATCCTGACCCACCCGTGTGTAATTACTACCCGCCCGTAATATGCAATACGCATTCATACGCTGTAAAAAAAAAAAAAGCATGCAAAATTGCACTACAAAAATCTGCGAAACAGCGAGACCGCGAAAAGCGAGGGACGACTGTAGAAATTTTTTAAAGGACGTTTTGATAAAATATTAACTTGACTTCATTCTGGCTAAAAAACGAAGATGATAAAAACTGGATTGATTCCATGTAAATACACGTTTAAAACCACACTTCACTGACATTCATACTAACAAATATTATCTATTAACCACATCAGCAAGTCAAATCCTGCAAATTGGTATCGTCTCAAAAAATCCATATTGGACAGCCCCTAGTTTTAGTCAAAGGTCTACAGTCAATCGTTTATCAGTACAGTGGTCCCTCGTTTATCACGGGGTTACGTTCTAAAAATAGCCTGCGATAGGTGAAATCCGCGAAGTAGTCAACTTTATATTTTACAATGATTATATCTGTCTTAAATCTGTAAAATCCCTCACCACACACTTTTTACACTTTTCTCACACAGGACAGTTACAGCCCTTTCTGCATCCTTCTTAAAACTTATTGCTGCTGTCGTCCTTTTGTTATTTTCCTCCTTCTTTATGTAACGAACCGAAGATTAATTTATTCCGTAATGGAGCCCTACAGTGCAGAGTCCTGCATGAGTCCATTTTTGGAGACCCACAGTACAGCAACACACCCGCCTGTTAACCCGAGATTATATCAAACTTTTGCGCTGCCTACGCCACGAACTGAACCAAGACTAAACCAGGACTAAGGATGATTGCAGGACTGAAGAGGAGGACTAATCCAGGACTGAACTAGGACTAAAACAGGAGTAAACGAGGACTAAACAGGACTAAACCAGAACTGAAACAGGACTCACTGTCAGGACAAGCTCGGAGGTGACCGCAGGAAAAAGGATTGACTGAGAGCTCCGCACCTCACAGAGGTAAACGCGACAATTGCCCGATAGCGCTTTGTGGACACCCTGCTCCGGGTTCTCTCTCTTAAGTCTAACATTAGTCCTGGTTTAGACCTGGTTTTGTCCTGACCCACCCGTGTGTAATTACTACCCGCCTGTAATATGCAATATGTGTTCATACACTGTAAAAAAAAAAAAAAAAAAAAACATGCAAAATTGCACTACAAAAATCTGCGAAACAGTGAGACCGCGAAAAGCGAGGGACGAGAAATTTTTTATAGAAATTTTTTAAAGGACGTTTTGATAAAATATTAACTTGACTTCATTTTGGCTTAAAAACGAAGATGATAAAAACCGGATTGACCTGTTTGTCAACTTTAAAATCTGAGTCCATGATGATGCCAAGGTTGGTGGCTGTGGGTTTCGTGTATTCATTCCGGGGGTCCAGGTCCAAAGAGGAGCTAGTGCTGACCTCTGGGCCCAAACACTGCCACCTTAGTTTTTTTTCTCATTAAGATTCAAAACATTTCGAGCCAACCAAACCTTGACGTCATTGAGGCACTCAAGTAGGGTGTAAGGGGACTTGTGTGGTTCTTTTTAGGTTAGATGTCAATGGTGCAGACTCAGCAGTGTTCTGGGACTAATTTGCACATGCATGTTTCTGAAGGGTGAAGATAAATGTCATGATTCCATGTAAATACACGTTTAAAACCACACTTCATTGACATTCATATTAACAAATATTATCTATTAACCACATCAGCAAGTCAAATCCTGCAAACTGGTATCGTCTCAAAAAATCCATATTGGACAGCCCCTAGTTTTAGTCAAAGGTCTACAGTCAATCGTTTATCAGTACAGTGGTCCCTCGTTTATCGCGGGGTTACGTTCTAAAAATAACCTGCGATAAGTGAAATCCGCGAAGTAGTCAACTTTATATTCTACAATGATTACCCGAGATTATATCAAACTTTTGCGCTGCCTACGCCACGAACTGAACCAAGACTAAACCAGGACTAAGGATGATTGCAGGACTGAAGAGGAGGACTAATCCAGGCCTGAACTAGGAGTAAAACAGGAGTAAACGAGGACTAAATAGGACTAAACCAGAACTGAAACAGGACTCACTGTCAGGACAAGCTCGGAGGTGACCGCAGGAAAAAGGATTGACTGAGAGCTCCGCACCTCACAGAGGTAAACGCGACAATTGCCCGATAGCGCTTTGTGGACACCCTGCTCCGGGTTCTCTCTCTTAAGTCCAACATTAGTCCTGGTTTAGACCTGGTTTCGTCCTGACCCACCATGTGTAATTACTACCCGCCCGTAATATGCAATACGCATTCATACACTCAGAAAAAAAGCATGCAAAATTGCACTACAAAAATCTGCGAAACAGTGAGACCATAAAAGCGAGGGACGACTGTACACATTTTTAAAGGACCTTTTGATAAAATATTAACTTGGCTTCATTTTGGCTAAAAGATGAAGATGATAAAAACTGGACTGACCTGTTTGTCAACTTTAAAATTCATGTCCATGATGACGCCAAGGTTGGTGGCTGTGGGTTTCGTGTATTCATTCTGGGGGCCCAGGTCCAAAGAGGAGCTAGTGCTGACCTCTGGGCCCAAACACTGCCACCTCAGTTTTTTCTCATTAAGATTCAAGACATTTTGAGCCAACCAAACCTTGACGTCATTGAGGCACTCAAGTAGGAGTGTAAGGGGACTTGTGTGGTTCTTTTGAAGGTTAGATGTGAATCGAGGAGATTCAGCAGTGCTCTGAGACTAATTTGCACATGCACATTTCTGCCGGTGGAAAATAAACTTTACCATTCCATGAAAATAAAAATTTTAACCACACTTCATGGACATAGATAGTTAGATACATACTTAATATCACTATTGACAAATATTATTTATTAACAGTGTTGGGAGTAACGTGTTATAAAAGTAAGGAATTACTGTTATGTGTTGCTTTTTGCTGTAACGCAGTAATGTGGCATTACAGGGAAAAAAGTGGTAATATTTTACTCAGTACAAATGTCAGTAACGCGCGTCACAATGCATTTTTAACCTGGATTGAAGTGGTGGGTTTTTCGTTTTTCTTCACACAAATTCACTAAAATCACTGTGATATCAGCAGAGGTGAAACGTCGCAGAACTTCGCGCTCCACGGAGCTAAACACAGCTGACGCCCGATTGCGCTCGGGGGTTCTCTCAGGGGCGCTCCTAGATTCCAAGTTCTAGTCCAAGATTAGTCCTGGTTTGGTCCTGGTTTAGTCTTGGTTTAGACATGGTTTAGTCCTGGTTCACTTCTGGTTTAGTTCTGGTTTAGTCCTGGCTTAGTCCTGGTTCAGTCCATATACGGCGCAGAAGTTCAGCATCTTTGCAGTTATTTTGATGAGAGTAACTTAAAAGTGCTGTAATAGTAATGTAATGTCTTACATTTTAAATACAGTAATATTGTAATGTAACGAATTACTCTGAAATGACAGTGATAAGTCATAAATAACACATTACAGTTTTAAAGTAACTTGCCCAACAGTGTTTATTAACCACATCAGCAAGTCAAATCCTGCAAACTGGTATCAAAAAACCTATATTGTAAAGCCCCTAGTTTTAGTCAAAGGTCTACAGTCAATCATTTATCAGTAAAATAATGTGGTTTTAAGTTTAGACTTCTGAGAAAGTCTAGTCTAGCTATTGCTTTTTTAATAGAAATGAATAAAATCTGCATTGTTTATGTTCATAAAATCAATACTGAAAGCTGCTTAGCCTTAGTAATAAAGCACATTCCTAAAACCACTGTAAAACTTTACAGATATATAAACAATATACCTATAGACAATAAATGGCCCCCTCTGCACTGATCAGGCTAATCCTACAGCTAGGTACTCCTGTCCTTTCCCGTGTATTTGAGTTCAGTGAGGTGCAGTTGTTTTGCGCTTCCCATTCCTATGCAAACTTGTTTATTGACAGAAGTGAAAGTCAGTGAGGTTAAATACATTTGCTTGTGTATGAACTTCTCCCATTCTTAGATATGATTTTTCTGTGTATCTCGGATCAAGTTATTCAAAAATTAAATCCAAATCATTTCAGCGCTGATCCTCCGCACACATATTTAATCATGTATTTAGCATCTTTCCAGGTTTGAAGACTTTAGAAGGCCGTTTCAAAATCAAGTACAGAGAAACACTGAGGTTAACCGATGAAATATTCAATGTGTCTGGTGGCATTTACCAATATTTTCTGGTATTATCTAACAGTAAATAAAAAGTAAACCCAGTTAAATGAATAAGAAGGGAGGGGATGTTTTGACCATTCATTCATGGGCAGTCTTATTTGTTGACACGAGTGAAAGGCAGTGGGGGTTCGTTATTTATTTTTGTCCATAAACTTTTTTTTTTTCATACGTAAAGTAATTATTTTATTCAACTGGGGCTAAATTCACTATGGAATACTTCAATGCTTATAAAGGCACACCCTAAATTGTGTATATAAAATAATTTAAAATTAGAAGGCTATCGGATCAGGACCCCTCAAAAAACTCAATCAGAACATTCCCATTATGCTGTAGTTTAATTTCAGCCATGCATTGGTTAATATCGGGTATCGGCAGATCTAAAGCTACAGATTAGGATGCCATGAACGCTTAAGGTAAGTGAGGAATAAATGTGGACGACTGCAAACCATTTAAAATTAACTAGTTCTGTTTTTTGTTTTTTTTACATTTTAAGGCAGTAAAAATTAAGTACAGAGAAACACTGAGGTTAACTGATAAAATACTGAATGTGGTTGGTGGCATTTACCGATATTTTCTGTTATTACCAAAAGTAAATATTACAAAACTTTGCAAACTCAGTTGAACTTAAATGAATAAGAAGGGAGGGGGTGTTGTTCCTTGAGGCACACCTGTTTTGACCACTTACTTCTGGGCAGAATTATTTATTGCTACAAGTGAAAGGGCAATTAGTTTCAATATCTGTTTTTGTACATGAACTTTTCATAATATGTAATGTGTTATCAATGGAAAGATCTTTTTTTATTTTATTTTTTATTTAACTGTGGAGGAGTTTAATATATTATAACAAATTCACAATTTGTTATAATATTGTAAATATATTTTTAAGTAGGCCTTTTTACATCTGGTATTTTATTTATTCAACTGGGGCTAAATTGTCTATGGAATACTTCAGCGCTTATAAAGACACACCTTAAATTGTGCACAAATACAGTCATTTAAAATAAGATCGGTAGGCGATCAGATCAGGACCCTCCAAAAAACTGGATCAGGACATCCTTACTATGCTGTAGTTTAATTTCATCCAGGTATTGGTAAATATCGGATATCAGCAGATCTAAAGCTACAGTATCTGTATCGATACTGAAAAAAATCGATTGGTGCATCCCAAACCGACACGTGCACTAAACTCCGCCCATTGCCCGTGATGCGTCACTAATCCTCCACACGCATATTTAATCATGTATTTAGCTTCACTTCAAGACTTCAGCAGGCAATTTCTCACTGAATCTTTTTGGATAGTTTTAAAACTCAGACAGAGCTCAGGAAGTGTACGGTTGGCATACTAGCTGTTGTTAGCAAAACTCAGCCATGTTCTTTGAAAGTTGTGAAAAGCACTTAATTCCAGTGAATAATTAAGATGCCATGAACACTTAAGGTAAGTGAGGAATAAATGTGGACCGCTACAAACCATTTAAAAATGAACTACTTCTGTTTTTTGTTGTTGTTTTTTTTACATTTTAAGCCAGTAAAAATCAAGTACAGAGAATCACTGAGGTTAACCGATGAAATATGTATGTGTTTGGTGGCATTTACCGATATTTTCTGTTATTACCAAAAATAAATGTTACAAAACTTTGCAAACTCGGTTGAACTTAAATGAATAAGAAGGGAGGGGGTGTTGTTCCTTGAGGTGCACCTGTTTTGACCACTCATTCCAGGTCAGATTTATTTGTTGACTCAAGTGAAAGGCAATTGGGTTCGATATCTGTTTTTGCGCATAAACTGCCCTCGTTCATAACACAGTAATGCACCAATCAAATCTCTTTTTCATAATGAATTACTGACATATAAAGCCCATGTTTTTTGTGCACTATGCTATTAAATTGTTCAATTCTAAGGGTACAGTTTTATGAAAGTTTACCCTGTAATTTGTACTTTATTTTGAGTTCCACTGGTGGACGGCAATGGATTGACACACTTTGTGTTTGTTTGTGTTTGGGTGTGCTCTGAGATGCTGCTAATGAATTGCCTTATGGGATCAATAAAGTTTGTTGAATTCCAATCAGGTAACAGACCCTAAAGTAAAAAAATTAAACAAACAAATAAAAAAAAACAGTAGTAGCAGTAGTAGTAGTGGTAGTAGCGGTAGTAGCAGTAGTAGTAGCAGTAGGAGGAGGAGTAATTTAATCAGGTGAAAGAAAGACCTTCTAGAAAAACAATTACACAGTTCCCCTTTACTCAAACAAAACGAGTCTTTGCGTTTGAAGCCTGTTGTGGTTTGTCCTTGTTTGAATGGTGACTCAGCTGATTTAAATGCAAGGGTAGAAAACGCGTTCATTTGGATACGAGTCTCCCGCTCTCTTTGTTTATTATGGTTCAATTAGCTGATTTGCGTACAGTGGAAAGGCCACATTAGCAGATACCGCAGATGGAAGTATGCATACAGTGGACTATGTGGGAGGCGGGAGTTCTGATGTAAATGAAACTAACCTATGAATCTGCGTTGGTGCATTGCTCACCTTGTCACTATGGTAGGCTTTAATGTCCCCGTAAGGAAATTTCTGCACTGAAATTACGATTAAAAGGGAAATGAAAGTGAATCAGGGAGGGAGACATCCAAATGTCTAGTAATATAGTTTCAGCTGAATTTTGAATTGAAGAATGCAATACTAATGGAAGAGGATGTGGTAGAAGGTTAATGGAAAGGTGCAATATGCTTTGTAAAATTTAAATAAATAAATATAAATAAAGAAAAGAAAAGAAAAAAAACTTTGACTTTTTGACAATTTTGACTCAGCGTGTTGTATAAATATTACTATAATATTAAAAATACATACATAAAAATTAATTCAGAAAAAAATTACATAAAGAATATAAAAATAATTATATAAAAAATTTTCCTGCATGTAGTGCTATAGGCTTTATTTCTTTAATATCTAATAATTGAAAAACCTTTTGTACATAATAGTACTGTAGCTTTATATTTTACAGTGTTGTGTTAAATTTAAGTCTATTTTAATGATTGTTTATCTTGATTTGTTCCTATTCTCTTGCATTTGAACTGTATGTTGCAACACTGGAATTTTCCCATTGTAGTACAAATAAAGGTTCTCTCATCTTTATCCTAAATGCAAAGGGCTGTTTTTGTTATATAACATAGAAAGGCTTTATGTAATAAAAAAAATAAACATACAAAAGACAAGTGTTTAGTCAGTGCACTTTAACATCTAATAATCTGAAAAATATCTGAAATTCTTGTCAGGAGTCCAAACCCTGCTTCAAACCACACATTTACATTGACTCACCACTAAAAACATTGACTCATGGGGTAAACATGCGTACGACCCAAGGCCTCTCGTGATTCATGGTTTTGTAAATATTGCGTGGTTTGGTGGGCACGAGCTCTTGCCTCAGTCCAAGGTAAATATTGTTATCTTAGTTTTATGTTAACTAGAGGTGTGTTGGGGGAAAAATTGAAAAGAAAAGCGCAAAAGTACAGGAAATAGCGCTGAGGTCTAAAATGGAAAACCTTTATCTGTGTCAATAATAAGGAAAATGACATCCAAAAGCAGGGGAAATTTAAGAGCTTTAAAGGTGCACTGTGTAACTTTTCGATTAGGGGTCAGTCACCTTTTTGAATCCGTGTATCTTTCGTTAATTCATTTTTTCAATATAAAACCCAAAAGAATACAACGAAAAAACAACGGTTTTCTTCATTATTTGTCTCCAAAACCAAAATGAAAAAACGTATAACGATCAGTTTTTTCAGTTTCCTATTTTGTGTTTAAATGAAAAATGGAAAAAGATAACGGCCGTTTGACTTAAACTGCGATGCTGGACTTTTGCGCCACATACGGACTGAACCAGGACTAAACCAGGACTAAACCAGGTCCGGGACCAGATCGGAACCAGATTGGGACTGAGTCCAGGACCAAGACCAGGACTGAAAATGGTTTAGTCCTATTTGAGTCCTGGTTTAGTCCTGTTTCATTCCTGATTCAGTCAGTTTTGCGGTGCAAAAGTCCGGCATCACAGTTTAAGTCACGGAAACGGAAAACGTTATCCGTTTTTTCATTACCGTATTTTCCGCACTATAGGTGCTCTGGATTATAAAACGCGCTGTCATTGACTGGTCTATTTTCAAACTTTTTACACAAATAAACCACACCGGACATTAAACAAAACACAACAGTTGGATGGGTCAGTGGGAATTTGTTTGTCGCGTTCACGGTGACTCTGGGCTTTGTTCAGTTGTGGCGTGTAGGGAGGGTGCTGTCTGGGACCGCTGGATTGTTGCCGTGTTCGCAGTGACTCAGTTGGTCAGTTGTGGCTAGAAATGGCACATTGCACTCGCTTTTTTGTCGCTTTGTTGTTTTTCACTGTTGTTTTTCGCTGCGCGGTCGCTGTCTGCTCCGTGCGTGTTTGCGTGCGCTGTGGGTGGTGCGACTTTGTAGTTTACTGAAGTCGTGCTGGGACACCCAAGTGGATTCGTGTATAGGGCGCTCTGGATTATGGGGAGTTGTTTTTTGATGGGGTTGGAGGCTTAAGAGTGCGCCCTATTGTGCTGAAAATACGATATTCATTTAAACACAAAATCGAAAACTGAAAAAAACTAATCATTTTCTGTTTTTTTCATTTTGGCTTTGGAGACAAATAATAAAGAAAACAGTTTTTTGTTTTTTTTTTATATTGAAAAAAAGAATGAACGAATGATACACAGATTTTTTTTTGTTTCTATGGATATGTCATGGATATGTGCTGTGTCTAGAATGTTCCACAAAATGACTTTAAACAGATCTACCTTACATTTATTCAATTACAGATGGTTTTATTGATTTTGTCACTAAGGAAAAGACCTGATGACAAAAAAAAGCTAAAAAGAAAAACTAAATACCCCCCGCTAAATCCAAATATTTCACAGATGATTTACCTCTGCACTTTGTCGCTGCATCTTGTGAACTGAGCAGGACGCCTGCTCTTCTTCTCCTGATCCTTCGCGTTCCGACTCTCGCTCCCGTTTCCCTGTGACGCCCCCTCTGGTGTGGAGGTGCAGTCCTGTACAAAAATAGTCATGCAAAAAATTTTACAAAAGATCTGATTTTAAACAAGACTCATTTGCTTAAGAGAGAGAATATGTGATTCACTGAAAATGTATTGAAATTTGAATAATGGGTGCATTAAAGGTGCATTCCATTATCTACTTGTCTCCATGGTGATGTTATTGCTTTGTCTGGAATGTTACATGGTATGACTTTAAACACATCTATATAACATGTATTCACTACAGGCGTTTTTATTGCTCAGAAATACAATAACTCCTTTCGTGAATGGGGTGACTCTCCACAGATCTGACTTGTAATGTTGCGTAGTGCGGTAACCTGCTTGTCTCCCTTGTGACAGGTTTAATCTATACTGTGGAACATTCTTGACAATGCTGTAACACTTTCAAGGAGACAAGCAGGTGGCAAAACCTCCTCTAGAACTGCAATCGAGGCTATATCCATATCCACGAAACAAATATTGTTTTAAAAAGATTTCGATAAATATGGCACAAAGGCTGCAAGATGATTCACAATTGTAATTTCATTTCAATTTAGATTAGACACAATTATTCAGTCAAAAAGCAGCAGTTATTTTTAAGTATAATAATTTCCTAAACAACCTTGAGTTGTCATGAAGTAATACATGAAGTGCTCCACTGTGTTTTTAAACTTCACTAGAATCACTTGGATTATTTCAGACCTGAAAATTCCAGGAAACATGATAACATGACTAAAAGCTCACAAGAGACAATTTTGTGTGATACAGGAGCTTTAAACAGGTCACTGAAAACACTGGAAACTGCTGGAATACAAGGTCATTAAATGTGAGCTAATTATATTTATATATCCAGAAATGTAAAATGTAAACAAAAACCTCACCATGGTTATGACTGTGCACCTGTGGGCGATTGTGTAATCTAGAGATCAACATTCCTTCATGTGAATGAAAGTGTGATCCATTCAGAGAGAGAGACAGACACAGAGAGAGAGACAGAGACAGAGACAATTTTGTGTGATATAGGACCTTTAAACAGATGTGATTGAATGCGTCATAGTGAACAGACTCCAGAGCCGTCATGATAATAAATTTTGAAGCTCGGTACATTGCTACAAAGACATACTGCGATAAACTATAATACTGAAACCACTTTATCCTGCTCTGTTGTTATAGTGTCAGTGGCATAATCTCAGTGAACCATTTGTAAATAAACAGTGTCAGTCAGAAAACCTGATCTGCAACAATAAAACATCTCTCTCTCTCTCTCTGTGTCTCTCCATCTCTGTCCCCCTCTGTCTCTCTCGCTCCGTCTCTGTCTCTCTCTCTCTGTCCCCCTCTGTTTGTCTCCCTCCGTCTCTCTCTCTCCCTGTCTCTCTCTCTCTACCTCTCTCTCTGTCTCTTTCTCTCTCTCTGTTTCTGTCTCTCTCTCTTTAAATCTTACTGTCTGACGGTTGCACGGTTGTGTTCTCATCACGGTGGTGGACACTGACCTGGATGTTGAGGCACAGCGAACTCGTGGTAAACTCGGCTGCTGGTGATGTTCTGGCTGGTGTCTGGCACTGAGTGGTATCCTGCATCACAAACAACACCAAAGTCAAGTCAATATGATCAATATGGGGGGGGTTGTGATTCTTTTCCGAAGAGGACTGAACAATGGAGGCGACTGGAGGCAAAAAGAAGCAGACATAAAACCTTTTCACTGATTAATTGATTCACAGATCTAAATGCTATTGGCTTTACGACTCAACAAAGAATCAAATCAACTATTTTATTAATGTTTTTTTCTCTCAGGATGAATAAAGTATCTCTCTCTCTAACCCAAGAAATTTTAAATTGTTGCTGAAATTGTAAATTGTTTATTTTTTAAGATGAAATGAAAAATGATTGTTTCCCAGCCTTGTACTTCAGCTTCACAAAAGTATAACTTATGATGAAAAGTTATACTGAAGCTAATCCCTTCTAGCCTGATTCATCAGCCGGTTTCGCTTTGTGGAAATCATCTGACCTCGCAGCATTAAGATTCGTTCACTCAACGGTAGGCAGGTACTTTTTTTATTTAACCAATCGCTGCAATTTGGTCGTGATGTATGTAATGCGCCAAATCCCGTAGTAAGAAGGACAATGTCTTTCACCTTGATACAATTCACCAAACATTCTCTTTGTTTCGGCTTTAAATCCTCGATCTTGGGAATCGTTGTCAACACAGAATGTCTGTCTTCGTTTACATCCATCTCGACGCTTTGTTTACTGCTGTGCTGTACCACAAAAGGGACACAGACAGACGCTTGAGTTTGTCGTCATGGCTTCACAGCTCTTCGCTGATCATAACATAATGTTACATCTGTTTTTACCCCTATCTGTAATAATCCTGAGTTTTTACCTGGAATAATTGACAGTAGATTTCAGATTTGGGCACAGAAAGGCCTATCCAAATTGCACAATTTCTTAGAGGGGCGTAACCTAATGTCATTTAACCAATTGACTGAGAGATATGATATTTCAAGGAAAGACTTTTACCAATATCTACAGGTGAGGGATTTTTGTTAGGAAAGATACTGCACATCCAGTCTTTGGAGAAATATCGGACATGGAAAGACAGATCTTCCTTACAAAGTCAACTGCTTCCATTAAAATATTTTACAATATCCTTAAGGGGTATTCTACTGTAGACTCTCACCTGAAAGGGCTCTGGGAGAGCGAACTTGGTTGTACGATTACTGATGACAAGTGGGAAAATGTCTGGAACAATGCAAAAACTCAGTGTGTTTGTAATAGGGTTAAAGCAACTCAGCTTATGATTCTCCACAGAGCTCACATTTCTCCTAATCGATATATATAATTAAAAACCTAGCTCCTCGCCATTGTGTTTTGAAGTGCAAAAAATGAGATTGGTACCTTACACACTGTTTTGGTCCTGTCCAAAAGTGCAACAATTCTGGACATGATTGGACAAGAAATAGAAAAGATTCTGTCTGTAAATTTTAACCAATGATCCTCTATTTCTGTTGCTTGGTGTAGACTGACCCCGTTGTAAAAGATAAATATAATAGAAAATTGTATGGGATGCTGACTTTTTTGTGCCAGAAAAAGTCTACTAGTGAATTGGATATGTGACAAGACCCCACAAAAACTCAATGGCAGAGGACGGTTCTTGGGTTTTGTTTCTCTTGATTACCTGACGTGTCGGCTTCATCATAAGGACAATGTCTTTAAGAAGACTTGGGAACCATTTTTGATGTATTCTGGACTTGAGATCTCAGCTATCATGAATAGGGTATTTTACATTTTGAAATGGCTGTTATCTGTGTCTATATATGAATGGGCCAATGTTTGTTTGTTTGTTTTGTTTTGTTTAATTTTGCTTGTATTCCTTATATTGTTATCTTGTTGATTATTTTGTTTAAACTAAAAAGCAATAAATATATATGCAAAAAAAAAAAGTAAAGTAAATTAAAATAAACTTAAAAATAAAAACATCTTTTACTTTTGTAACCTTTTCGCCTCTTGTGTCCTCTTTAATATGTTTGATCCACCCGGGTCGTAACAGCTGGAAAGAAATTAAATTAACCGGAGGCTCTAGGTGGCACCAGCCTGGCTAAGTCCCTTCTACATTCTGTTTGAATCCAGAAGGACCTGGAACCGGACCATAGAGTCTGAAAATCCTTGGTCCTAACCTGGGACAGTCCAACCACAGACACTAATATGCATCATGTGTTTGTCAAATGCAGATGACATCTCCTCTCAAAAATTCTCATAACATTCAGGACAAAATATATAACTTCTTACAGATAAAAAGTAGTTTGATTCTTTGATTGCTGATTCTGTAAAAATCTGCACTGTTTCTCAGTTCTTTATGTCAATTTTTCCCTTTGATAGACTACTGTGCCTGTCAGTCAATACCTCTGCTGTGTATTTCATCTTAACGTTATTCAAGCTTTGTGAATGCCGGGTTTTTTTTTCTGATTCAAATTTTCACTAATAGTTCACGGCCAGGGTGTATGCGTACAGATTTGTATCACACTAAAAACACACACTAAAAAGCTACTTTTTCACTTCCTTATACTTAAAATGAACTATGACACTTTGGTGGAGGGTACTCTCCCATGGCTAGAATGTTCCCCAGATGTTCAAATTTTTAGAAATAGCAACATCTGCGTTTGGTCACCTAATCACCACGGATCTGATATTTAATTTGTGCTCGTCCCACAACGAAACTGTAGATTATTTATACATGCATGAATGAGAAACGTCAGCTCTGGGCATGTTTTGATGAGGTCACACTTGAGGAGAGTCTTTACTCAAAAGACATAATAGCCATTGTACTATTATTCCATTTTATTTGACAAATTAACATGCTGCTATTCTCATCTCTCTTCAGTCCTGCACAGGTAGACTCACCATGCTGTTGCTGCTGCTGCTGCTGCTGCTGCTGCGTGTGAGGCTGGGGCAGAGGCTGCATTCTTTGCTGTTGTGTGCTCTGCTGCTGTCCCACTGCGCTGGGCCCCGTCTGCTCCTCACTGTCAAAGTTCAACAAGATGCTCCCGCTGCCGTTCGCCGCGGCAACCGGGCTGCCCGATACCCCATGACCTAGACACATGTCAAGAAATTAAAAAAGGTTTTGCGTTTTTTTTCTAGACTTTGTTAAACCTGGGGTGCGCTGGATGATTTTTCTTTCTTCATCTAAGATTTCTGGATGTTTAAATTGTATGTCAGCGCACATGTACACTGTGTGATGTGACTCATAGCCACTCGTGTCTATAACCAAGGTTTATCTGAGTGGTTATCTGTCTGTGATAAAGTGGCCAAAATCTGTGTCTGTATCTGTGTTTGTGTTTGTAAAATAAGTAGTAATGTAAATGTAAGAGCGTAAATGAAAAGTAAATGAAAGAGAAAAAGGGTAAGGCTCTGTGTCATGACTTAACTCTTTGGTGTGGGGGAGCCTGTGTTTGCTGATTTGACTAAGACTCACGCATTTCAGAGTGCATTATCATGAGAATGAAAAAAGAAAAACTTTACACACTAATCACATTTCAGTACATAGCAGACAGATAAACGACAACATGGCAGTAAACAGCATCTTAATGTGGTGTCGTTATTCGGGATGTAAAAATATCCAAATCTCTCGGTACAATATTATCACAATCTTACAGTACGATATTTATTGTGATATTTTGAAAAAGGCTAATGTAATTGTAGATAGGACACATTTCTGCTTTTAAAATACCTTGATTATTCAATTCACATTCAATTCAAGTAAAAAACATTTCTTTGTGGTGTCTGCAGTGAAATGAATCATGGGATATGTAGTTCCCTATGTTTATAACGGTATTCCCAGGTTTGACTACCCCAAATTTAAGACTTTTTAAGACCATTTAAATGAAAATTAAGCACAACATCGCACCCAGTTGCATCCGATTCTATTAATGACCAACCAACTACTATATCTTGGGTATCTCAGGTATACTTGAGCTTCACAAAAGTATAACTTATGATGAAAAGTTATACTGAAGTCAGTCCCTTCTAGCCTAATTCATCAACCGGTTTCACTTCGTAGAAAACGTCTGACATAATTTAAGACTTTTTAAGGTCTTAATTTAGGAACATGAAATTTAAGACCTTTTTAAGACTTTTAAGCTACCCTGTATAAGCTATTGCTACTGTAAAACCATGCATTTAAGCAAAGAAACTTCGATATATTGTGACAGCCCACGATATTATTCTGAGATGTTTGACAATACGATATCATGATATTTCGGTTACGGTTACATCCCTAGTCGTTATTGTAGCACATGTTCTGTGTTTCTCTTATATTTGGCCTGTCCTGGTGTTGCCACAGTAAAATTTTAAATGGATTTATTGCGCTAAACTGTCTTTGAAAACTTCTTAACGAGTTTAAAATATGAACTTTGAGCAGAAATAATTTGATATTCCCCCCAAATCGTTCAGCCCTATTTTATTGTGATATTTTCTGTAGCGCTATATTTCAGTTGGAAATGTGTTATTATGACAGACTTATGATTTCCTACATAGTGAGCCTGTCCCTGAACGTACCGTGGCCATTGCTGCTACTGTTGTTGTTGTTGCTGTTGGCTCCGGGGGGCTGCTCTCCGGGTGAATACGCCATCATCCCTCCGTTCCCGTTCCCATTGGTGGATGGCACCGACGCCAAAAGACCTGAAATAAGAAACGCCATGTTATCAAATATATTTATCATTAGAATAAAAGGTGCATTGTGCAACTTTTCTGGTAAAGCCCTGCTACCTACTTGGCAGCCATGGCGATGTTATTGCTTATTGAGCAAAGAAGTGTGAATGTTGACTCAGTCTTGTTACTTAAGTAAGAGTTCATATAGTGGAGCAAATACTCAAGTAAAAGTATCACATGAAGTGTAAAAGTTAAAAAATATGCTTAAAAATTATTTTGTACAGATTTTGAGGTCTTATAAGGCTTCAAATGTAGTGATTTGTGCTGAATTTTGACCACCTGAATCATTGTTTGTTTGTTTTTACCCAGCAGTTTTTATTTGTATTTTTTTGTTTGCTGAAACTATGAACATATAAAAATAAATCCTCAGCCTTTTCAGCAGGTCTCAAGTTATAAAAAAAAAACAACTTTCAATATTCAGTCTTGTTTAAAAATGTAGTGGACTAGAAAGTACAGATACCTGCTCTCAAGTGAAGTACAGGCAGCTAAAATTTATACTTAAAAGTGCACTATGCAACCTTTTAGTCGGGGGTCCGTCACCTGCTTGTTTCTATAGATGTCTTTGCTCTGGCTGGAATGTTCCTCAGTATGACTTTAAACAGCTCTACTTTACATTTATTCATTTACAGGTGGTTTTATTGCTCAACAATACCTAGAAAAACATACATTCTGATTATGAGTGGGGTCGCCTCTCCACCGATCTGACCTGTAACTTGCCTTGTTTGGTCTCCAACAGAAAAGTTACACAATGCACCTTTAAGTACAGTACTTTACTACTTTTACCTTACCCTTTGCCCGTTGCTATGGTGACATCAGACCGTGACATAAAAACATTGTGTAGGTGCAAGTATGTGAGTTTCGTTACATCTGTTTGGCTAAATACATGAACTGTATTTAGCCAAAAAGAAAATATCA
Organism: Boleophthalmus pectinirostris; assembly: GCF_026225935.1. Lineage (NCBI taxonomy): Eukaryota > Metazoa > Chordata > Actinopteri > Gobiiformes > Gobiidae > Boleophthalmus > Boleophthalmus pectinirostris. Next base: position 11,215,910 of record NW_026571515.1, on the reverse strand, counting down.
GAGACTTCATAGCAATTGGTGACTCAGCCTTTGCACACACACACACACACACACACAGACACGTGGCTCGATACAGGGGTAAGTACAGTAAGTGCTTCCATGGAGATGGCTTAAACAATAAAGAATATTCCTGTAATTGTTTATTGACACCAGTTTTACAGCTGAGATATCCATGGGTAAATGTTTGTTTGTCTATTCGTAATCAAAAGATATAATTAAAAAACAGTTTTTATAAATAGTGACAGAAATAAATGTCACTATAAATAAATAAATAGTGACGTACTACAGAATATAATGTTATTGCAGTACGAGCATTCTGTGCTATTTTGGGGACATTATTCTGTTTTTTTGGACACATTAATTGTAACAGATAAAAATAGGATCTTTTCCATCAAGTCAGCATGCAGGGAGTACTCAGACTACGCCCATTGTCTGTTTTTGCTTGTTCCCAATCTACATGAAGGACAATGGTCAAATTGCTATGAAATTAAGATCTGAGACACAACATTTAGGAATTTAGCATTTCTGGCAACCATTTAAAAATATTGTCCTCAGATTGATTTTCAATTTATCAGTAAAAATGGCTTTCAGTATTATTTTTTTCTGGGGGAAAAAAACGCTGAATAAGCACTATCTAAACACACTTTTTTTTTTTTAGGTGTGATTATGAATAAAACACTTTTAAATAAATACTGACAGCGTAAAGTCACTAGCATTAGCCGCTTTCTCTAGCTTGAGCTGTTAAAGCTGAGCAATTCTGTTTTCATCACTAATGTGAGATCCACGATAAATAAACCATGCATGATTAATATGCAGTTGAGCGCTCTCTAGTGGCATAATTGTGTATTACAACTACATGTAAGACACAAGGCAACACAAGGCAAAGTGATTAAAGTGGGACTTAACAATAAATCCATCCACAACCACATTTCAAACAGAGCAGCTAAACTCTGAGGACTAAGGAAGAGAGTGAGGGGGAGGACGGGGGGATATAAGGAATAAGAGGTTATGCTCCTTATGCTAAAAGGAGCGACGGTACCTGATTTATCTGTTATCAACGTTCATATCTGGATTTATGGGCAAAATAAAAAGAAATAAAATAAAAGTCTGCTTGACCTTGTATTGCTTTGTCTGTTCCATAGTATTTATTCAGCACATAAAAAGGACTATATGACAGGCTTTTATTCTGGACTCTAACAGTGCACTTCTCAGTTCAGTACTTTCAGATTGATAATAACTTACAGACTTCTTATTATTATCATTTATATTCATAGTATTAGAGTTGTTGCTAATGTGTTGGGTTTTATTTGTTTTATTTGTTTTTTTGTCTATTTTCAACAGGATCAAGTAGAGCGGATTAACAATGAACATTTTACGACCCAAATGACAAGCCTGCAGTTACAGAGAGAAGGGCATCAATAAACTGGAGTCAATGGACCTAGAATCGCATCCATGCTCACTTCATATTTGGAACACAGCCATCAGGTTAGCTATGTCCATTTAGATATACAGTCTCTACGCCATAAACCCCCCGGTCTTACCCAAGCCCCGGTAGCGACTGAGCTGTTGGTAGATCTGCTTCATCCTCTCTATGTTGAGCCTGCTGGCCTCGGCGTGGTGGACCATGGGTTTGGGGTAATGCACGCCGATGATGCATTTGGCGGCGGCCTGCACGGACTCCGGCGCGTTCCAAGGGTCGTAGATGTACTTAGCGGGGAAACCTCGGAGGACAGGTAAATAACGTCTGAAAGCACAGGGAGAAATCAGACATGCCAGCTTGTACGAAAATAGAAGAGCGTGTTTCGAACGGGCTTAATACGAGGAAGCAAAAGTCAGTCATATCATAAAGGTAAAGTTTCATAGGAAAATATGGTACAACATGTACTACAACAAAGCTAAGAGTAAAAAATATGAGGAAAATCTGCATATAGGTCAAATCAAACAAACAAATATGTTTAAATATTGTCTTGTATTATTTTTTGTTTTATAATTAAGAAAAATATTTACTTAAAATGTGCAACTTCGACTTCTTACTCCAACACTTTTCTTTTTTAATGGCCCAATTAGTAGAAATGAAGTAGGAGCATGCGGTTATTCTTAAAAAAAAAAAAGTTTATGGAAAATGAAAGCTACAAAATGGAAGCTACAGACATTCACAACACTGCACAAAGTAGTAATGATCTTCATAGTGCACTGGAGTGAGTTAACAGCACAGTGCTCGAGCATATAGAGAGAGATAGAGAACCAAGGGCTGTGGTCCCAAGCAACAATTACTTAAATGCAGCCACACGCCACCAAAATATTCTCCAAAATAAGCCAAAAGCCGAGGGTGGTCTCAACATTGCTGTTTTTTTTTTGGTTTTGTTTTTTTCTGTCGTGGAATTCCGCCGTTTTGGACAAAAAAGATCACCTACCTACTTGTTGCGACCTTACCGAGAGTCCCGAGAGCGAAGGGAGACAGACAGAGGAGGGGAGCTGTGGAGCTGTGGGGAGCGGCACAGTGCAGCTCTGAGAGGCAGAGAAAACAAAAAAACAACAGGACGGGGTTTGGGGTGGAGCAGGGGGGAGGGCAGGAGGGGTGTGGGGGTGGTTGGTTGGGGGTGGGGTTGGTTGGGATGGTGGTAGTTGGTGGTGGGGTAGGTAGTTGGTTGGGATGAAGGTTGGTGACGGTTGGAGTGTGGTTGGTTGGGATGATGTTTTTTGGGGGGGTGGGGTTGGCGGTTGGGATACTGATTGGTTGGGTGTGGCGTTGGCGGTTGAGGTGTGGTTGGTTAGGATGGTGGTTGGTGGGGGTGGGGTTAGTTTTGGGCGGTGGTGGTGTAGGGGTGGGCGATATCGCGATATTTTAAATATATCAAGATAGTTTTTAAACTCGATATGAATTCTGACATATCGTATATATCAATATAATGCTTATATTTAATTTCACCGCGTCGCCTCTGCGCGCCCCCGCCTCCCTGATTTTGTTCGCTTGTGTCTCCTTCACTCGTCACTATCGCAGTGAATGCCGAAAGTTGGTGCCAGTGAAAAGCTTCAAGCACCACGAACCTTTTCCACCATTTACAGACAAAACCATCAGCGGCACATCCTCACATTCCACCGAGCCGCATCCTTCAGCCCGAAAGAAACTAAACGAGCTGAGCTGCGTGAGAAGAGCGCTGTTTATGCAAATGAGCCATGCACTTAAGTTTCGTTTCTGTAAAATGTAAACACACGTGCGCAAAACTGCATTAAACACATTATTATCTCAAACGGGTTGATGTGGCTCTATAGTCGTTATGCTTTATATCTTGTAAAGTTTAGCAATGTAAAGTCTATTTATGCAGAAGATTTGAATTAATCTGTTGCAGTGTCACTTGTACAATAGTGTGTGGAATCGTTGGGTTTGATCTGCAGTGGATTGTGGGATTAAACCTCACAGCTCCTTACTGCTGGATAATAACATGGATCTATTGAAATAAGGAACATCCTGAGCTTCTTCTGCTGAAGGAGCTCACGGTTATGATTATGGTTTGGATAACAGAGTTAATGCGAAGATGATCTTGTGTTGAGTTGTTTTATTTATGAATGAAAAGAAGGAAATATGTATTATTTCTTTTATTTTACAGTTAAATCATTATTTATGTAATTAGGGTTTTTTGTAATCTTAAATGTTCCTGTATGAACTGCCGACCTCTTACACTTCAATTAAAAAAAAAGGACCTTGTGGAATTTGGCATATTTGTTTTTGCAGTTTTCAGTTTTAGGGGGTTATTTTTTCTTGAACATATATCGAGATATATATCGTATATCGAGATATAGCAAAATATATCGAGATATATTTTTTGATCCATATCGCCCAGCCCTATGGTGGTGGTTGGTTGAGGGGGGATTGGGTGATCGGGGGCTTGGTGGTTGATTGGTGGGGTTGGTTGGGTGTGTGGTCGGCGGTTGGGATGGTGGAGATTGGTTCAGGGGGAGTGGTTGGTTGAGGTGTGGGGGTGGTGGTTGGTTGGGGGCTTGGTGGTCGGTTGGTGGGGGTGGGGTGGTTGCGGGAGTGGTGGTTGGGGTGGGTTGGGGCAGGGGGGAGTGGTGGTTGGGGTGGGTTGGGGGAGGGGGGGTTGGTAGGGGGGAGGTACCACGGCACTCCGGGTTTGGATCGCCGAACGCTGCCCACTGGCCCGGATGGAGCTTAGGAGGACCTCTACTGTAATACGCAGTTAGAAAGCAGAGAGAATTGACCCACCCCGAGCCCACCTGCCCCGAGCCCACCCGCCCCCTGAGAGGAGCCGGTGCACAGGGGAACAGTTCTGCCAACGGTGTCTACGAATTTGAAAACACATGCGGCTAGAGCAGGTTAGTAAAGGTTAACTAGAGGAGAAGTAAGCGGTGTTAATGTTATAAAATAAACGGGACATGGCCTGACGTTCAGCGTGCAATCTTCACAACCCCAAACCCTCCGCGTACTTTTAACAGGCGAAAGAAACTTATGGAAGTTAGCTAAGCTCGGCAGTTAGCTCAGTTGGTTAGCTTGGTTGTTAGATGCAGGCATTAATAAATGTTCATAATGAAATGAATGCTTCATGATAACTCTCCGTCTCATTGTAACGTTAGCTTCACTCACTCACTTCTCTGAATGTTTCTGAATGCAGACCTACAGAGCTAGTGTGGTGCTGGTCGCTGGCAGAAGTGGTCCACTGTACGACACGGCTCCATGCCCCCCTGCCCAGGCCCCTCCCCATGATCAGACAGAGGAGGAGTGAGAAACGAGCTCATGCCTGCTTCCCCCGATCCCCCTTCAGACTGTGGTGGTTGTCTTTTAAGTGGTCAGTGGGCCAGAGCCTCCCTGCTGACTGTTCCCTCCCACAGCCACAGCGCCGCACTCTGGGCTGGCCCACTAGGGGGCCCCCTCATTTCACCAAAAAGGACCACAACCCTTTTGCCAGGAAGATCCGCGACCTGCCAATGACAAGTGGCCCCTGGGGGCAGCGGGTGGTGATGTAATGCTTTGTGTACAGAAAATATGCAGCTGCAGTGTTGGCCAGCTAACAAGTGATGAAACAGAATGAGTGGACTATGGCAGGTGTGTTTGTGTGCAGGTCTGTGAGGCTGTGCTGAGTGTTGGTGTGATGAGCAGTGCAGAGGACAGCCCTGTGTTAGCCAGCCGCTGCTCCAGGGCCACTCGCACCAACAGGGCTGCATTCTCCTAAGCAGAGCACCACTGAACATTTCACAAAGGGCCGGATGAGGGGCTTTGCCCAGCGCTTGGACAATGGACCGGCTCGCGTGGCACGGCGCGGGTAACGAGTACCAGCGCTAGCTGCAACACTGCGATGGCAGACAGCTGGTCCAACGCCTCTCCTCACTACCCTCCGGGGAATGCTTCATAGTCCTCTACCTAATGAATGCAGGCCAGGCGTTCGTATTTCCCTACCAAGCGGTCAGAATCCCTTTTGACGAAATGAGACGCCACCGAGTTACAAACCTGTCCAGAGGGCGCTGCTGAGGCGCGAGCGAGATAAGAGTGTCCCTCAGGGTTGCACACAAAGAGAACCAAGCGGCCACTGGAGTCTCCACTCACCCTGAGCCCATTCGGGGCGGTCAGACCGAGGCAGGCCGCGCCGGAATGGAGGGTGGAGAGAACAGCAAATGAGCTTAAAAGCAATCAGCTACAATCAGGAGGAGAGGGACAGCTGAACTTTTCTCCCAATCCCCCAAACAGATGAGCCAACACAAACACAGCCACATTAGAGAGTTAAACAAGCGCTACGTCTGCCTTGAAAAGTATCAGTCGGCAACAAGTATATAAATATAGATATAGACACTAAAGTTACACACAATACAGGGACATTCACACACACTTACAGCCATAAACACGCAACTGTACACGTCTCAACATAGACCGGCTCAAAAAATACCATGCTGAAGTTTCAAAATATGAGTATACAACAGGGCAAATTTAAACAGGGAAAAGGGACTTAATATGGGCTTCACCTCACCTACCGGGGAGCCTGGAGGTACCCCCGTCAACCCCCGTCTCTGCAAAACTGGCCCTTCACACTCAATTTTAACTGCATTTATACAAAAGTAAATCTAAACCTAAATCTGAATTTTTAAGCACAACTTCCAATATGCAGTTATAGTTCTCTGTTTTTATTATTGCAGCTGTTTAGGAACTGACATTTTGAATATTAAATTGTGCACGAACTTTGTACTGTTCCTAATGCTAATAATAATACTACAGTAATACAGTCACATTTTCAGGTTCCTTTTAGACACACATGGGAAAAATGATATGGAGATAATTTTTTTGTCATTTTGTCCCATAGTTTGTGCCTGACTTGTTTTGCATGATTATGTTTGCATACGCAGTTCTATTTATATGCAACCAGCGGCCTACGCAAAGCAAAGACATAAATTTAGTGCAGCTATCTTTTGCATCTCCAATTAGTACAACCATCTTTTGAATACTTCCATTATGTCGATCTGTATTGTCATTTTTACCTTTGGAGGATTCCCTTTAGGGTATCGGTCTAGTGCGTGGTAATTTGTCATGGATTCATGTTTTAGTAATGTTTATTTTTATATTTTGGGATTGTGAAAGTGTGTGTAACTAACTAAACTAAATCAAATCCTGTGCAAATGCTAATAAAATAGTTACAGATCATGCTCTTGTGTTCTCAATAAAAATCAAATAAATGAATGGAAATAAATGGATAAAAGTAATACATTACTTAATAATTTTGCACAATGGGCAGAATTTAAAAATAGTGTATGTTTTAACTTTGTGATACAAATAGTGATCCTACTTTTTTTGTTGTTGTTGTTGTTGTTAGAGGTAAATTTTACAGAAATATTAACTGCAAAAACACCACAAGGAAAGATTTTTAGATAATGTTTGCAGAAGACCAAGTTACAGAATAAGAAAGCTTCCTGTTACATGCAACATTTGAGCACTTTTCCAAAAAACTACAGTATTTAATTTTGAATTGTTAATCACTACGGCTACAAATTTTTCATCATTCTGAAACTCGTGGATTTCAAACTTTTTTCTAGTAGTGCAATGCAGAATTTGAGGTCCTATGTACTTTGTAGAGAGTTTATAGAGACACAGAGAGGAAGGTGGCGATCTAAAACTGTTTTTTTTTCTTTACCTCCTTTTCCAATATGCAGTTATAGTTTTATGGGTACTGCAACTGCAGCCGTGGAGTGTTTTAAGTCTCGTCTTAAGACCCACTTTTACTCTCTCTCTGTCTTTTATTTATTTAATTTTATTCATTGTTTTATCATTTCTAGCTTTACGCATTTTAGCACTTTTTATTTTTTGTTTTTGAATACGATTTACTGTCTTTTATTGTATTCATTTGTCTGTGCAGCACTTTGGAAACTGTCATGTTTATAAAATGTGCTATATAAATAAAGATTTTGACTATTACATTATTCAGTTTGAGTACAGTTAATCATATCGTCTTTGCTCTGTTTCCTTACAACCTCTTGTTTATAGCTGAAATATTTTTATTACATACTGCTATTTTATTTTATTTTTACTTGTATATATACTTTTATATAATTATGCCTTATTTGACACTGGTCTGTTGCTATTTTTGCTACTTATTAAGAATGTATTATTAGCATGTATATATATGTTTTTTTAGTATAATGTGATGTGTGAGCTACTGTGTCCAAGTAATTTCCCCTGTGGATCAATACATTTTGTCTAAGTCTAGGTCCTGCGTGGTTTATAGAGAGTTTATAGAGACGGGGGAGAAGGGTGCCTTCCAGCTGGTCATCAGAAGCAGCAGCAGCGACACCTAGGGGCGGAGCGGGGAGCTGTACCCACCTGATGAAGTCCCCGTTGGGGTCGGTGCGGCGGCCGAAACCCACGGGGCAGTAGCAGTGGAAAAACTGCTGGAAAAATGAGCTGCAGGACAGCCACATCCAGCTCCCAGCATTCACGCTCCAGTCCGCGTCCAACAGCAGCTCCTCGAACACCTACGGCGACACGAGAGGGACAAACAAGTCAAATTTTAAAAGGGCTGAGGTGACGAACCAGAAGTTACATAGACACACCTATACATGTTTAAAGGTCCAGAAATCCATAATGATCAGACTTTGAATGTAAATAAAGCAAAAGACTAAACCCTAGAACTTTAATTATATTCATTTTTGATGCCCTATTTACACTATTTTTGAGTATGCTCTGATGTTGTTTCCACATCGCAAACATACCTGGAATTGTGTTTTGTTTCATTCACACATGTTTAACACAAACCCTGCATATTCAGGCTTGGTCTTGCACCTTCCTGCTTGTGTGAGATTTTGACCCCTCACCAACCCAGCAGAGCTCTACGATCTGCTGGGCAACATCTGCTGGAGGTCCCCCGGTCCCGGTGCAAACAGTGGGGTGATCGTTCTTTTGCAGTGGCCGGTCCAAAACTCTGGAACTCTTTGCCCATTGAGTTACGGTCCATCCCTGATCTGCCTTTGTTCAAAGCCAAATTTAAAACCTACTTATATAGAACGGCTTTTAACATTTAGTGGCCCTGTGACGCTTTCTTTATTTTAATGGCGTAATGTGCTTTGTTGACATATTTGTATGATGTTTATTGTTTTTTATCTTGTTTTAATGTTGTACAGCGCTTAGGTCATCTTTGGTTGTTGGAAGATGCTATAGAAATAAAGTTTGATTGACTGATTGGTTGATTGTGACGTCGTGTGGTAATACAAGAAGTGCTTAAAAACTCCACACACTTCGCCTTGAATCGCTTGGATAATTTCAGCCCTGGAATTGTCGATCTTAACCGAGCAAAAAGTAAAAAGTAGCTGTTAACTTGAAAACTGGAGCTTTATGACAACAAAAGTAAAACCAAACATTTTGAGCTTTGGAGACGAAGACGGACTCTTAATTACTCATACAGTTCGATAGTTAGTCATTAGTTACAGTTACTCAACAAAAGTTATCGAAACCAGACACAAGTCTGGGAATATTTTGATAAGGTTACAGCATTCTCAGATGACTTAAAGCTTAGAAGAGTCATTTTTGTGTAGGGTGTTTAAATATCACGAGTGAATAAAATGTTACAATATCATCTGAAACCCAAGAATAGATCAGGCAGAAATGTGCAATATTTTTAGACTTTGTGTTTTTTTTGTTTTCTTTTTTCCCCTCCCTTCCTTATTTGAGCAGCTATTATTTTGTGTTATATGTTTTCATATGGATGGATTAGGCATGCCCCTGCTTGCCATGCATCTTTGTAAAGCAATGGAGCATCGGTGTATTCTTAGAAAACCAGGCAGATTAGGGAACATTGAGTGTTTTCACAGTGTGACAATGCAACTTTTATACCACATGAATTAAACGCCATTTTAAAAACATTCAAAGCACATTGCTGTTCGTATGTGCATTACTCACCCTCTCATACATCAGTGTTTTGTTTTGTTTTTTCTTACTACTTTCTACATTTTAGACACATACAGTAGAATAAATAAAGCAAGATATATGAAATTATGTTTTTTCGACAAAGCAAAAGTTGAGGATTTGGTTTTAACACATTTAAAAATTCAAAAACAAAAATATACTTTTCCAAACAATACTTACAATATCAACTTCTCATTCAGTATATGAAAGATGGAACAATATTTTTGGGGGTCAGTATTTATCGTGTGTACATTTTCTTTGCGCTATTAGGATATTTTTGGTAATTTTTGGACTATATGGCAAGATTTAAGCCACAAAAGGTTGAATAAATAAAAGTACTAAAGTGAATAGAATAGTTTCTCTGGTTTAAATCTGCTCTTGGGTTTTTGTGTCAGTGGCATAAATTGGTTTCAATATTATAATCCTATATTTTCTTCAGAAATATATCGAACTTCAAAATGTGTTAAATGTGACAGATCTACTTTGACAGATTAGATAAAACCGAGACGTTATTCTGAAATGGTTGTGATGGTGATATAATTGTGTGGTAAAGGCAAATTGGTTGCTCAAACTAAATGAGTCATACTGGAATAATACATATTAAAATGGGTATATCCCCACATACATGTTACAAATAATAACATATTTAAATATCGGAAAGACTGCATGTCCCATTTGCTTCCATGGAGGAGTTAATCCCAAAAGTCTCTTATCTGCTCACTGCTGGGAATGTAAATAACTAATACTAACAATTACGAAACACTGATACATCACAAGAGTGTAGAAGATAAGAATCCCTTTCGCCCACATCCCTGGTTTAGTGGGGGAGAAGGGCTCTGAGTAATGTTGTCAAACAAAACTATAATCATGGCAACTGAGAACCATAAAACAAATAACCATAATAAAATCTCCGAGGTGAATCCAAGATGGCGTTGTATTGTTTTCAGAGGCCTGTGCTCATTGGGGCATGGGCCCAAAAATCATTTTCTCTTTCGCATTTACTTCCTCAATAAGGGTGAGCTCTGTAACGTGCACGGCGTGGAGCATTTGGACCAATCTTACAAGTCTTACAAAGCTAATTTTTAGGAGCTTTGAGGACTGATTTTTTTTTTTATTTCATGTTGTGAAAATAGAAAAGAATTCCTACAAAATCCAACTTTTGTGAAAGATGTCAATGCCCTGTCAGCAAAACACGGGCAGTTTGAATTCCAAAACAAAAGATGCTTTGCGCTCTATGGGAGAATTCTTTCTGGGCCCAAGCTCCCGGGAGCTACAGTACTTGGAGCGGCCACTAGTTGGTCTCTCTCCCACAGAGGGGGAATGCCTTATTTAGTTTTTATTGTAGATCCATGCTCAGACTCTTTTGAAACGTTGCTTTTTAAGCTCAGTTTTTAACATCATGTCAGGGGTTTTAACCAACTAAGAAGTGCAGCGTGTGCAGTTCAAAGGACACAAGGGCTTGTTGTATTTTGTGCCAGTTAAGGAAATATGGACATTTGAGATGCCAGAGGCTTTTTACTAGCCTCATTCATCAGACAATTTCACTTTGTGGAGATTGTATAACCTTGCAGCATTAGGATTTGTTCACTCGATGGTAAGAGGGTACTTTTTTATTTAGTCAGTCAGTGCTATTTGGTCGTGATGTATGTAATGCTCCAAATCCCACAGGAAGAAGGGCAATAACGTCTTTCCCCTTGATACAATTCACCAAACTTTCTCTTTGTTACAGTTTTAAATCCTCGATCTCAGGAATCTTTGCCAACACAGAATGTATATCTTCGTCTACATCCATCTCGACCGCTTTGTTTACCATTGTGCTGTACCACAAAAGGGACCCAGACAGGCCCTTGAGTTTGACATCATGGCTTCACACCTCTTCTCTGATTGGCTAATGCGTGGTCTACAACTTCTGGGATTCTTGCAAATTGTCTAGTGTATTCCGATTCCTGATCTAGTCACTGGAGAGAAATTAAATTGAGTGTAGACAATCTGTGGCGACAACCTGGCTAGCTTTTTACACCATATGTGGCAAAAATGTGGCAGAAGATCTTCCAGAGGAAACACTTTGAGGGAAGGAACTGTTTCGTCACCGACCAAAACACTAGAGCGGAGTAAGAACAAGGCCTTTCCTGTTGTGTTCACCTGGATTCCCCTGGAGGCTGCTGTGATGCTGCAGGACACAGAGGAGGGACACTTTTGGCTCTTCCACAGGATCTGCTGACCCTCCCTGACCAGTCCTACTGTTAAACTGCACTGAGACCTTTGACTGAGACACAAAGGCCACTGAGACGTGCAGTGGATCAATAAAGTATCTCTGTCTCTCTCTGTCTCTCTGTTGCTCATGCCAGTGGGACCAACCTCGGTGAAAGAGGGCACCTATCATATCCTATCTTCATCTTCATTTAAGAACAAAGCTGTGAAATAAAAACCTCAGGATCATGTAAAGTGGACCAAAATGACGAGCAGCAGTTACAGAGAGGGGCAAAGATTTGTGAACTGGAGTCGATGGAGCTGATTCGAGCCCATGCCCACTTCCTGTTGGAGCACAGTGAGCAGGTTACCTATGTCCACTTAAAAATACAATCTATGTCCTGATCAGATGAACCTTTCCCTGAAGGAGATAACGCGGCTCCTCTGTATTTGCTGTGACTAATGCATCACAAGGTTGAGTATTTTGAGCTTTGAAGGTGTGAACAGACTAATAAAAAGATTACTCATGTTACACTTAAGGTGTGTTTTTGAGAAGGTAATTATATCTTAAGGCTGCCAAATATGGGACTTTTAAATTATCTGATTCTGTGCAAACATGCTCTGAAATTCTTTCGTTATTAGTTCATATTTTAGTCCTTTTGACAACTCACCTATGACTAAGCGATGTGATGTAAGGGGGTAACAGCTCAAGAATAACTTCTGTGGGAATTTCTTTTCTTACCTTCATGCCCTCTTCCCAGCTGATCCACAGATCTCCGCGGGTGAGGAAGCAGGCCACCGCGTGACGGGCCAGGTGATGTATCCAGCCCTCCTGCCTCAGCTGAGTCATGATGGCGTCGATCCAGGGGAAGCCGGTTTTGGCCTCTGCCCACTTGGCCAGGGCCTCGGGGTTCCGGTCCCAGGGGATGCGCACACAGATGGGGTTGCCCTCCATCTTGTCGAAGCGCGGGTTGTTGGTGGCGGCGGTGTAGAAGAACTCCCGCCAAAGCAGCTGGCCATACAGAGAGAGGGGAGGAGAGCTGTTCTTCTTCACCTGGACAGAAGAGGGCACAGGGGGTTTGAGAAAACACTAGAGATAGAAGATGGCACCTGTGGATCATTGTTTTATATTATGGACATTTTAAATCTCAATATTGATCTAAAATGGCTTCATTAAGAAGCTGACTTCCAGTTCAAAACTATGGTGTTGCTTTCTACCTGCTGCTTTCATCACCGTAAACATCATCACACACTCTGGGTAACTAAAGTTCACAAGTAGACTAAAAGAAATTTGCCAAATCTCCTCATCAAAGCCTGATCTTGTCCGAGCTTGAAAACTTGGATGGGAGAGCGCCTGTAATACCAGGTGCCACACTACGGCGCCAGTGGCAAAACTGTTGCTGTGTTCTGTTGCTGTGTTCACTTGCATAAAACATTGCCTCGTATGAATGTGGCGTGTGTGAGTATCACAGGAGCACAGATTGGTAGCTTCACTTCTGTCAGTCTGCCCCATGACAGCTGTGGCTACAGTTACCTCACCAGTGTGAGGTAAATTAATAATGCATGAAACTGTAAAGTGTAGTTCAGCATCTGTTATTTTATATAAGACATAATGAATATAAATGAATAAAGTTTTGTTTGGACACTACCGTGTTCCATCAGCAGGGGGAGCTGTAATCACCTGCAGTCCTCAGGTAGTTTCATTTCCACTCAAATTATGACTTAATCTACCTGCTGTAGCATTTGAGATTTTTTTCAAATGTTATGTGCAATATTAATAAAACGTATGTTTATTATTAAAATATCCTGTCTTAATCTGCATAAAAAACTGTTTAGATCTGTACAAACATGTTTGACATGTGATTTTTGTATTAGTTTGTCTGTTCATTTCAGTCCTTTTGTCAATTGAACATCACAATTCATCCAATTATTGAAATATAAATCTCAAATTTAATCACTGAACAATGCAAATTGCAATTACATATTTTTCACAAATCGTTCAGCCCAATCCCACTACATTCTCCTGCATATATCACATCTTCAAGCCTAGAATGTGTTACCAAATGATGACATATACATATGTTGTTTATGTGTTTGTGTGCAAACCTTGCGGTAGAGGTCGGTGAGTTTGTAGTAGAAGAGGCGGCAGGAGAGGCAGCCGAAGCGCAGGTAGGAGCTCAGGCCTGTGGGACTGGCCAGCAGCGAGTTCGCATTCATCCTGGGACGCTCAAAGTTTGCCACCCACGCCTGCACACAGAGAATAAAAACATGAACAATGTTGACACGTCATACTCATCATTAAAAAGTCTATACGAGCTATGAAAACTTTTCCATAAAATTATATTATTAAAGCCATTAACAAAATAATTTTTTATGCCAAACTGAGTCTTGAGAGCTTTAAGCTTTTATAAATGGTAAGATGAATATTGTTAACATGCAGGTTTCTGTTGTAATACAGTGATTTCTTGGTTTCACATGACGTCACATTATGCTATAGGCCAGGTCTGTCCAAACTTTTTTCATCAAGGGCCACATATCTAAACACAGACGAAGCAGAGGGCCGATCGAGGGCCGTAGACTGGTGCTTAGTACAGGGAATAATTGAAATATGTGCATGTTTAACATGTTAAAATGAGCCATCAGTCTGTATTCATGTTAAGATCCTTAAAACTACACACTAAATATTAAATATCAGCTTTATCAAGGTAGATTTTCAAAACCTTGCAGTAAAAAAATATTTTTTTATTGATGCAAAGTAATTTGGGCCAATTCACCTGGAAGTCTGAGGGCCAAGAAAAATGTGTCTGAGGGCTGCATTTGGCCCCCGGGCCATAGTTTGGACATGCCTGCTATAGGCCAATGTTATTTAATACAGATGGGGGCAGATAAAATTTATATTGTCCAATTGCAGATTTTTGTTGTAATACAGCATGGTCTTGGATCTAGTCAATAATAGAAATGATCAGATTCCATATTTGGGAATTAACCTTTCTGATATTTCATAGCAAAATACAGTAAAAATTAACAGGAAAAACTGGCTCTAACCCCCATCTGGAAGTATAACATTATCACATTCTAAAATCTGAAAAACCACAAATTTTTTTTGCCTGAAATGTTTCACAATGTGGCTTTAAACGTATCAATCTTACAGTTATTCAAATACAGATCTATGGTTTTACTGGATGTGCAATTAAATGAATTTAATCAGCTTGGCCATTTATAGCAAAAAAAAAATTAAATTAAACTTTCAGACTTTTTGAGCTAAGTTATAATGATTTAAAATAGAAATTGTTTATATTTTATTATTATATATTCATTTGTGTTAAAAGAAAAAGTTACATAGTGCACCTTTAAGCTTGATGTTGATGGGATGAACATAAGAGGTACGTCTAGAGGTACAGTATTTATTTATATTTTTTTAAAGCAGCTATATTGACAACAGAAAAATAATTAATATAATATATTAAATGTATTTTTGACATAATATTGTAATTGGTGAACATTATCAAGAGAAGTAAAAGTTTCCTTAATTTATTCAAGTTCTAGAGCTGCAGTACTGACTTTTCTCTCCAGATGGCGCTCTATCCTCGTCAAAGCCTCAGTCTCTCCTCCAGGCCACACAGCTGAAGGCAGGCCCTCGGTGTCAAAACCTGAGAAAAAACACAATAATAAGAATTGTACATTTAATTTATATTCCAAATAAAAAGGTTTGTATCAATAAAATCCCAACTTAGATCTCTAAATGTTTTTACAAGCCTTTGTGCATCCATTTTTTTTTTTTAAATACAATAATAATAATATAAGTGTACATAATATGAACATGAA
Source organism: Boleophthalmus pectinirostris (assembly GCF_026225935.1). NCBI lineage: Eukaryota > Metazoa > Chordata > Actinopteri > Gobiiformes > Gobiidae > Boleophthalmus > Boleophthalmus pectinirostris. The sequence goes on along the minus strand of NW_026571515.1, from coordinate 11,200,498 downwards.
TCTGTATGTATTCACCCCTTAAATTAAAAACTGGTATAGGAAGTGTGCTCGATTTTTATTAAGACAATCACTTACTTCTCAAAATGTTTTCTACAAGCCTTTAAATTTAATTACAGTTGTTTTAATTCATATTTAAAACCAAAAAGTATAAAATAACAGTATCTTTTTGAAACTGGCTAGGAACTTATTGCTGTCTACATATATGCCATATTTTGCAACAAGCTGCATCCAGAAAAGCATTTCAAATTACAATATTATGATAATAAAATATGGTTACATCCCAACAGAATGCATTTCACAACTGAACCTGGGCTGCCGTTGTCTAAATCTGTATATATAAGAACAGGCCATATGCTGAGGTCTCATTTCTCTTTCCTTGTTTCCTTATCCTTGATTCCTCTCCTCGATTCTGCAGGAAATGGGTGAGGAAGGAAGTCCCGCCCACAGAGGAGACACAGCGAAGAAAGAGGATATAAACTCCTCACTGATTCTTTTATCTGATGTCTGCTCCTGAAGCCTCCCTCATGTTTACTCTTTCAGTCTGTGGTTTTCTTTGGGACACGACTTAATATGACACATTTGACTCACAGCTGAAAAATGGAGGATCTAGAAGAGGAATCAAGGAGAAGGAAGTGAGGAAAGAGAAATGATATGCAGTTTCAGATAAGGAAGCTCAGAACCTCCAGAATTCACTCACTGAGCTGCAAAGACTGCACTAACACTGATTCATGACTGGATGCAGATGCTTTGGTTTAGGTGGAGACCATTCAGATCAGAAAGAGGCTTTTAGGTTTAAATAACTGGATTTCAACATGAAACTGGCAACACAAATGAGAGACTCATGTAAGACTCATTCTGTGTTCTGACTGGATAACAAAAACATGATGTGTGTAAAATCCCTCAGTTGTCCAGATAGACTCCATGGCAAAGGAAAAATTCAATATGTCAACTGCACAAACGTTTATTTTGGTTGAAAACGTTTCACAGCTCAGTTCAGTTCAGGACTGAAGAAGCAGCTTGGATGATAACCAAAACACCAAATTATAATGTATATAAATCATCATCATATCAAATGTTTTTGTCATTAAGAACAAATCGGCATAGGAATTAGAGATCCACCAATATCGTTTTAGAATCCAGAGCAACCAATGGCCGATAAACTCTGCTGATATTTTGGGTCTATTTTGATTATTTTTTCCAAATTATGTCATTTTCAGCACGAGACAGCACGAGTGAACACTTTGCAGGCTGCACAAAATTTTAATGTACAGTTTTAGCTGCAGGCTGAACAAATCAGACAAGATTTTAAAATGATTTTATTGGTTTATAAAGCTCTTAATGGTCTTAGTCCTATTTATCTATCTGATCTGCTTTTATTATACGGGTTCTCTCGGACTCTCAGGTCCTTAAGTCTCGTCTTTTAACTGTCCCATGAATCCAAACTAAAACTCACAGCGAGGGGTCATTCAGTTTCTACGGCCCCCGTTTGTGGAACAGTCGACCTGAGGATCTGAGGTCCGCTGCGAGTATTCATATTTTTAAAAGTAACTCAAAACATATTTTTTTTATTTAGCTTTTAATTGAAACTTTTACTTGTTTCAACTTAAATGATTATTATTATTGTTATTATATTTGTTTTAAATTAAATTATCATTACTATTTTACTTAGTCTCCATCTGATGTTAGCTCTCCATTTTTATTTTTACTACAACCTTTAGGAGCATTATGTTTATGTTTTTATGTTTCTGTTTAAATTGTTTTATCTATGGATGAAACACTGGGGTCGCTGTTGCTTTTTAATTATTGTCATTTTTCTGTTGCAGGTGAACCACTTTGTGCTACATTTCAAATGTATGAAAAGTGCTATACAAATATAGTTCGATTGATTGATTGACTGATTGAATGAAATAATAATGTCACTCACAAATATAAGATTCAGTGCAAAAAGATACCAGTCCAATATGTGGAGACACTGGTATGATTGTCTTTTAAAAACATACATGATTGTTGTTTTGTAATGTCACTGTCCTTGTCCATTTTAAAGCTGGACCCTGAGTCTGGAATAAATACGATGATGACTCTAATTACTACAAACCCCACCGAGCCTTTTTTTTTAAAACTACAAACCTATAAGAGAGTGGTGTAGTCACGTTTTGTGCAGCTATGTTTTCATGTTCAAGTGTTAATATAAAGCTTTAAGTGTATTTTGTAGGCAGCAGATTCATCAAAACAAAATATCAGCTTGTGCCATACATCGGTCCATCTCTAAGACTACGTTCAGACTGCAGAGCTTAATGCACAATTCGGATGTTTTTTTGTGAAATCCGATGTTTTTGTGAGGTCGTTCACATTTCCAATTAAATGTGACTTGTATGTGATCTCCAGGGTGAACATTAAACGGCCCAAAAGCGTCCCGCATGTGCACTGGAGGACACGACGACGTCAACCGCAGCGAGCGTGCACTGTGTTTACGGAAGTTGTTCAAACATGGACGTGAACATTGAGCACCTGGCGATTTTAAACTTCCTCTCGTACCGGAGCCAGAACATGTACAAGTTATTTGTTTTAAGGAGGAGATTGAGAAGGAGAAGGACGAGGTTTTTGGCCGAGGCGTTTTGTGGGGCAGCCCATTGAAAGGAACGTGTGGATGTGGAGACGGAGCCAAGAGTGGTGGGATAGCGATGTGCTTTGGTTCAGTGACACGGAGTTCATTAACAATTGTCGTATCAGGAGAAGAACGTATGTGTACATTTGTCGCTTGTTGATAACGTGTAGGTCAGATGAATGCGCCTTGGCCGTTCAGATTGAAGTCGCAGGTCAAAAGATCGGATATGTATCGATTTTAGGACCACATATCCAAGTGGTCTGGGTCGCATTTGAAAAAAATCATTCAGTCATTAAAAGATTAAATACAGGTCACATAGGGGCCATAGGGGGATTTGGGTCACTTCAGGCTGCAGTGTGAACGTAGCCTTAGAGGAATTGTAGCTATTTTGATTTGAACATGTTTACTTCGTATGTGCGGGCATAGATAGATCAAGTTTATGAAATTTTAAATCAAAATCTTGCATACAGTTTCTTTAAGCTCTTTCACAATCTCATTTGGTGCTTTTGACTTTCTACTACAGAATGAGGTCTTCTATCTTGGTACCTGAAGCTGCTTAGACACAGTACAGATGTTGGTAGCATATGTCAGTGGCTTTTTAAGAATCATCAAACTTCTGGTGTGAATGAACAGAGACATATGTCCTGGCATGCTTTTCTTTAGTCCGTTTAGGAACATCTGACAGCTTGTGGTACAGTAGTCTGCCTGGGTAAGCTTAAGATATCCCTTGTATGTAAATAGAACAGAACAGAACTGCCCGTGTGCTTTGAGCTTAAATGAATGAGCCACCAAATGTCCATGGAAACTTGCAGCAGGTGAATGGGAGAGTTAATCTAATCCAGTAAGCTAAGAACAGACGCTTTGTCTTAAATAAGGCTGCTAATAGCTTGGAAGTACAATTTAGTGTTGCCACGATGCTGATACTACAAACTTGATTTCGATACTAAGGGATACACTCAATACTCCAAAGAGCATTAAAACACACACTTTTTTTAGGCAATAGAATGTGATTTTCAACATTAAGTCATAGTCATTTATTCTATATTCCAATGTGGCCTTATATCTGTGGTCCAGGTAGGTTCTGTAGTGGTCCAGAGTCCTGCACCGGGTCGGGTACCTGCGGGTATGGGCAAATAGTTGCTGAAACGGGCAGGTTTTAACGTTCTGGGGTAGTAATTACACACGGACGGGTCAGGACTGAATCAGGACTAAACCAGGACTAACCCAGGACTAATCTTGGACTTAAGAGAGAGAGAACCCCGGGCCCACAGACCAGGGTGTCCGATAAACGAGATCGGGGGCGACGGGTGCGATTACCTCTGTGCGCGCCTAACTCTGCGCTCGCGGTCTCTCGACGCACTACACGGGCGCACCTCCGGACCTGTCCTGACAGTGAGTTCTGGGACAGTACTGGTTTAGTCCTGGTTTAGTCCTGTTTTAGTGCTGGAATCAGTCCTGGAGCAGTCCTGGGAGCAGTCTTGATTTAGTCCTGGGTCAGTCCTGGGTTAGTCCTGGGTTAGTCCTGGGTCAGTCCTGGGTTAGTCATGGTTTAGTCCTGAGTTAGTCCTGGTTTAGTCCTGGTTTAGTCCTGGTTCAGTCCTGGTTCAGTCCTGGTTCAGTCCTGGTTTAGTGCTGGGTCAGTCCTAGTTTAGTCCTGGTTTAGTCCTGGTTTAGTGCAGGGTCAGTCCTAGTTTAGTCCTGGTTTAGTGCTGGTTTAGTCCTGGGTTCGTCATGGTTTAGTCCCGGTTTAGTTCTGGGTTAGTCCTGGTGTGCGGCGCAAAAGTCCGGCATTTCGATCAATGTTTCTTCTGCTCAGTAAATAAAGCCTGTGAAGTTGCATTGATTAAAAATTAGCTTTTTACTGCAAGTTTTTTGAAAATCTACCTTGACAAAGCAAATATTCAATTAAGGTTTTAAGGATCTCAGCATGAATAAAGACTGATGGCTCATTCTAACGTGTTAAACATGCACATATTTCAATTACTCACTGTATTGAGCATCAGTCTACGGCCCTCGATCGGCCCTCTGCTTCGTCAGTGTTTAGATATGTGGCCTTTGATGAAAAAAGTTTGGACACCCCTGTACTAGTCTATGTGCTCTTATACTAAAGCTATTCAGGAAATGTGTGTTTTCGATAACTGCTCAAATGAGTATCTAATTCAATACTAGTTTTAGCACAGAAAAACAAAAAGTGGCTGCTTGTTGTTGTGTTCCAATCAGCTAGAGGGCGCTCTTGGAAAAAGCATCAAAACTTTGGACACAACAAAATCCAGGCACTCCAAAAAAGTACAAGTCGCAAGTAAAAAGCCTCAACCTAAACCCTGATGAAGACCAGTCAAACGTGTTGGCTTTGGCCATTTAAATAAAGATATTTCAACTATACTTTTCCTTGTGCGAGTTAGACTTAGACTTTATTGATCTACAAGGGAAATTACTTGGACACAGTAGCTCACACATCACAATATATTACAGTAACACAGAGTAAAAAAATATTTTTAAAATGGTAATAAACTTCTAAATAAGTAGCAATAAAGATAGGTTCTGCATCAAGGGCTTTAACTTTTTTGGTAGCGCCTGGATTCGTTGTGTGCACTAGTTTTAGTATGTTTTAGGCTTTTTACTTTTAATTTGTCCCCAGATATGAAGTAAACGTTCAAATCAAATATAGCTTATAGGGATAACAATTCTAATGTTATTTTATTCTTAATGACAAAAATCTTTCTTTACGTTATAGTTTGGTGTTTTGGTTCTCAAGACAACGATCCAATCAGAAACTAGAACGAGTCTCTCAGCATCAGAAATGTCGTTTAAAAAGGAAATGTTTGATATTTCATGGTAATGTTTGATAATCATTCAGTTATGGGATGTTTCATTGTATTTTAATCCATGTTTGAATCAAATTTATTTAATTTTAAGATGTGTAAATGCAATTTTTAAAAGTAATGCACAGCTATAATGCTCAATTTTAATGTATTCATAAGGCTTTTTTTTTTTTTTTTTTTTGAGGTTTTTTGCCTCTTCCTGCATCTACTTTTTTATCTAGTGTGCCTTTTTTATTTTTATATGGTGTATATGTGCAAAATAAATAAATAAAAATTGGTTTTACTAGTTGACTAATGAAGCTTTATAATAACTGACTAGCTGACTTCAAAAATAATAGTTAGCTGCAACTCTAACTGTTACTCTTATTTTCTTATTCTCTTCTTCTTACATTTACTCCTATAGTTATTAAGACAGTGGCTGTAGCCTCACATGTCCCAGAAGGCGAGGGTTTTGTAATGAACAGCTGCAGCCACATATGGTTCAGGTGATGAGGATTTTAATGAATGAAGGACCAAATGTTCAGGGAAACTTGCAGCAGGTGAAGATGACTTTAATCCAATAGAGAAGCACAGAGACTAAATAAGACACACTATTTAGAGCTTAGGGCAATTAACTGATCCCTGGATTAAAGGTCTGATACTAACTATATTAACTCAACATCAACCTTTGGAGCTTAACAATGTTATAATAGTGCTTTGTTTTTATCCAAAATGCTTTATTTAGTTGTTTTAGAGTCTGTATTGTTCAGAAGATGACCATTTAAAAAGATAATATTTTAATAGTTGACTACTGTATTTTTCGTACTATAAATCGCACTTTTGTTTATGGCTTGAGTGTTTCCTATGACTTATACTCTGGTGACTTATATATTAAAATTTTCAGACTGACAGCCACTGTCCTGCTGCAAATAGTGAAATATGCAGCAGAAAACGAGGAACAGAAAGAAAGTTTGGAGTGAGCGAGAAACTTGTGAGAGACTGGCAGACAGCGGGGATGGAGAACACAGCTTCACCGTGCGCTGTGCAACTTTCCTTTAAGTCATTGGATGACAAAGCGACTCCAGTGACAACCAAAGTTGCACGGAGTTGCTCAGAAGTGACACCAAGGATGAAGAATTCAATAGATTTAGTGATTTGGAGTAAGATCGAGAGTTTGGTAAACTCGTTCTGTTCTGTTGTTTATGCTATAGGTATCTGAAGAAATGTTAAAATGTTACGTTAACATATTAACGCCGATTCAGCCTGTTGTTCTCTGTTCTATTGTTATTATTACTGTAACTTGCCTTTCAAGATGACATGTCGGTTCCTGGTCCCTGATATTATAAAATAAATTTCCCACAAAAAGTGCAACTTATAGTCCGGTGTGACTTAAATATGTTTTTTTCTTCATTATGTGTTTTTGGCTGACTTACACTCCGGATCAACTTATAGTCCAAAAAATACAGTAGTTACAATTATTTCCGTTAATTTCTGCAGCCTTGATTCCTATATATTTTTTATTAGTTTTTTCACATGTTATTTGCCATCGGAGCAAAACCTAAACAGTCTTATTACTGGCTAGTTTGAGAATAACTAGATTCAAATTCAGAAACATCTTAGATCATTTCCACTTATTCACACTATTTTTGACTCTGTTCTGTCCACAATTTGTTTGCGTAGGTGTAGTTTGTTTCCTCACCCAGCTCCTCCAGCGATGGCACCCCGTATTTGTCTCCGTGGTCCTCGGAGATGGGCGTGACGCAGAGCCCCATCTGAGCGTCCGACAGCGCGTCCACGGGCATCTCCGGAGGGTCCATGCGACTGATCAGAGTCTGGAAACGCTTGTACGTCAGAGGAGGCTGCCCACCATTCAGCTCGATGATCCTGCACGACACAATCAGACCAGCTATTTTTAACCTCTAATATTTCAGCCTATTTTTCCTAAAATGTGACTAAAATTACTCTCAAACTGAGTCTGTTTCTGAACCCTTTGGAGCTCAGACAAACAGCTGGGCTCTTTGTGCAGCTGAGGCTCTGCAGTTTTGTCCTCTTTCTCATCTACTCTACATCTAAATTACCACAAGATTGTGCACGCAAGAGAAAAATGATCTTATGAGATTTATTTACATTTAGATTGGTCAAAAAATGGTTACGCCTCGGTGAATTACATCTCTTATCGTTCTAAAAAGCAGAGCTAGAACAGAAACAAAAGTATCAAATGAAATAAATAACAAAATTGTGAAGCATGAAATGTATATATCAGGAATTATGTTAAAATCACGTCTTGTCTCGTTCTCATGGACCCAATCTCACATCTCGACTCATCTTGTGGAAATTTTGTCTCGTCCTTCCCTAATAAATATAAAAACAGGCCTGAGAGTTGAAAAATTTAGCTGCTGTTGGGTCTTGTCAAAGCTGAAGCACATCTCACTAAACATTTAGGGACGAGATTTAGGGATGAGATTTACGGACTTGTAATTAGGCAAAAAAGTCTAGGGGGAATTCATATAAAATTCCTATAAATACATTTTTTTGTGTGAATGTTTTGGTTATTCTTTTTATTTACAATTTTGGAGTACAAACTGATCCAGATTCTTCACAGAATAGTAGATTTAGGTTACAGATTTCCATTATTGTTTTACATTGAGATTGAGAGTTCCCTTTTATTAGAAACTGGACAAACAGAACATCAGGGCCCTTGGAATTTTATTTCTTTAGGAACTGTAAGTAAGCTTTTCATTTTAATCTCAGAAACTTGACCCATCTGTGTCTCCAGATTGACCTGATTTCACCCTGCTCACTGTTGCCTCTACACTCGACTAAAGGGCACTTTCTTTGTGGTAGCACTTCTGATTAAAAGGTCCTACATTAGGCAAAATTGAGCTTTTAGTCAGGTTATAAGCTTGTTCTTTCATCAAAAACATACCTGGGGTTGTGTTTTGTTTCATTCACACATGTTTGAGTGATCCTTTCTAAATCCTGTCTACATCTCCAAAGCTAAAAATGCTCTTTTCCATCTTGTGATGTCATAAAGTGGTAGTTTCAAATTAATAACTACCTTTCACCTTAGATCTGGTTAAATCCTGTTTTAGTTCTGGTTTAGTCCTGCTTTTAGACCTGGTATAGAGCTGCTTTAGACCTAGTTCAGACTTCATTTTAGTCCTGGTTTTAGTTCTGGTTTAGTCCTGTTTTAGACCTGGTAAAGACCTGGTATAGACCTGGTTTAGACTTGGTTTAGACCTGGTTTAGACCTCATTTTAGTCCTGGTTTTATTTCTGTTTTAGACCTGGTATAGACCTAGTTCAGTCCTCATTTTAGTCCTGGTTTTAGTTCTGGTTTAGTCCTGTTCTAGGCCTGGTATAGACCTGGTTTAGACCTAGTTCAGACCTCATTTTAGTCCTGGTTTTAGTTCTGGTTTAGTCCTGTTCTAGGCCTGGTATAGACCTGGTTTAGACCTAGTTCAGACCTCATTTTAGTCCTGGTTTTAGACCTGGTATAGACCTGGTTTAGACCTAGTTCAGAACTCATTTTAGTCCTGGTTTTAGTCCTGGTTTAGTCCTGTTTTAGACCTGGTATAGACCTGGTTTAGACCTAGTTCAGACCTCATTTTAGTCCTGGTTTTAGTTCTGGTTTAGAGGTGCGGAAAACGCGGGAGGAGGCGCAGTCCCCACGGCGTATGGGAAGGAGGTTTGCACTTTAATGCCCCGATACCAAACGTCCCACGGCTCGGCGGCTGGGGACGCCTGACCTAGACCACAAGACTCTAGCAGCACAAATCAGACAGATGTTTATGTAACTTAAAGGTGCACCATGTAACTTTTTCTGTTAGAGGGCTTGCCACCTGCTTGTCTCCAAGGAAATGTCATTGTAATAACTCAAAAACATTCATTCTTACTGTGCCAACTTCTTCACAGATGGGACCTATAACTTCCGTCACCTGCTTGTTTCCATAAAGATAACTTTAATGACATACTGTGGAATATTCCAGTAACCAATAACCAGGCATTATACCCCAAGTGAACTGGGAAAAAAAAAAAAATGTCCAAGAGTCTGAATGTTTGTGTGATGGTTCGTACTTGTCCAGGTCGTAGAGGGTGTGTGAGATCTTGACGATGACTTCCACTCCTGCCTCCATGGCCAGCTTCTTGATGGCTGCATCTCTCTCCTTCCCAAATGGCTCAGAATCATACTCAAAGGTCAGGCGGCTGATTTTCCACTCCTAAAAACACAAATAAACAGGCCAGTCACGATAACAAGTTTTAATTTTTGATATTTAGGCTACGTTTACAAGATGACGGTCTGAACAGAAGACACAAAAGTGGTGTCGCGTCTTCACGTTTTTAAAAGTGTATGGAATTCGATTGGGTGTGCATGCCAGGTTTCTGTGTACTGTATGTATGTGAAGTAAACGTGTAGGCGACGTGAGCAGATCTGACCACAGTTTTGCGTCTTGGGCAGTGTAGACGGAAACACTACGGTGGAGCATATACAACTTTTCCACTCTGGGGGGTGGTTTCAGATTTTTGCGTTTTTAAGCCGCAAAAACGCCGTCACCGTCTAAACCAGGGGTGTCAAACATACGGCCCAGGGGCCAGATCCAGCCCTCCAAGACCTTTAGTCTGGCCCTCAGCTGATTTTCTACTAAAATATTTTAATTATATTTTCTATTAAAATATTGGTAATTTTCTGCGTCGCTGAGCATAGCAGCGTCTACAGCACCTCTGTGCGTGGCCCCTCCCACCAGAGCAGCACAAATGAAGACTTGTCTCTTTCCAAACGCTCTTAAAGGACGATCGTTTTGACTGTTGACCGTGACACCCTCATCAACAAAATGTCCAAAATGAGAAAAGTGAACACCTAGTGCAGGATTTTTCAAGAAAAATGTACTTATTTCTATTTGTTTCTTTTAAGTTCATGTTAAAATATTGTGTTGAAATTGCATTTTTCTTAAAGTTTCAAGTTGTTCATAATATTATCATATTTTCTAAAAGAAAGAGTTCATCAATTAAAAAAGATTTCTGTAATAGATTTGCGTTTCTCTGCACAAATATTTGAAATTAATGCCATTTTTGGGGTATATATGCCATGAGTTTTCTGATCCGGCCCCTTTGGGATCAAAGTAGGTTGGATACGGCCCCCGGACCAAAATGACTTTAACACCCCTGGTCTAAACGAAAGGTACTTCTGATAAAATATTTAGTCGTTTTTACATGCAAGTGTTCTCATTAAACCGGCCCACAGATGGAAGTAAATGTAGACGATAAACGATAATCCTGAAACTAATTTATAACACTGATACAAAGACTCAAGAGCAGATTTAAAGGGGCATTGTGTAACTTTTCTGATGGAGGGCCCGCCACCTGCTGAAGATGTCATTGCTCTGCCTGGAACGTTCCACAGTATAACATTAAACAGATCTACCTTACATTTATCTAATTACAGGTGGTTTTATAGCTCAAAAAATCTAGAAAAACAGGCATTCTGACTGTGAGCGAGGTCGCCTCTCTACAGATCTGACCTGTAACTTGATCTGGTTTGGTCTCCATGAATATGTGAAACATTCCAGACAAAGAAATAACAAGAAAAGTACTTGACGAACCAAAAAACGTTACACAATGCCCCTTTAAACCACAAAACATATTCTAAATTTAAAATATTGTTAAAAATTCTTGAGGGGAAATAAATAAACAGCAGAATGAAACTCTTTAGTAATTAGTTTGCATTTGTTATGACATTTGTTGGCATTTTAAAATTTTGCTGGTATTCTTAATAAAAGGTTTTGCACACCCTAAAATGTGTCAGCTATTTTACACAAGCTTTGAAACTGGCAGTGACCTACCTTTAAGATTAAATCCAGATTGTCAGTGTTTTGATTAGATTAGTGCTAGAGATATTGTATTTCTCTTGTGCGTCAGACCCACACGACCAGTTTAGTCCTTTTTATCTTGACTCATCTAATTGCACCCAATCTAAGGCATACTCAAGGCTTTTACTGACTCAGTTTCTTGCGACAAATGAAATTTATAGCTCTCTCGCATTTTCATTTTGTGAAGGTAGGTCAGTGGAGGAAAAAGGTTGGAGAGCCCTGGTCATATCATAAGAGGTATAATACTCCCTACAGCGGAAGCATAGCCAGACTGGACTGCACTAGACTAGAATGGACAACATTATCACAATGTTTTGAGTGTTTTCAGTGGCCCAGGGTCCTGTTCTGATGGTAAATAAACTTCTTTTTGCTTGTTTGACCATCTCTGTTCTTGTAGTTTCACTTAAATAGAGAGTATTACACTAAATTGACTTCATGGAGCTCTCTACGGTGTTATAACCTCATCAAAAAAAAGCCTGAAATAGTTTTACGTTACATTTTTCATGAGTATACAGAAGCATGACACAAAACAAAACACTATCACTTCACAAACCTGGTGCAATAGTTTCACTGGCAAAATGTTTGATTGTGTATTGATGACACACTGAAAGGGGAGTGACTTAGAGTGGGGAGTGGGGAATACATTGTTGTCAACAAATATAGCATATTAGAAACAATAAAAGGTACCATGGTGATTTAAATATGTTAAGTGTTGTGATGGAAATTTATGTTGTGGAAAGATTTCTCTCAGTCTGTCTTTGTGTAAATGAATGTGATTTCTACCCGAGACCAGACGAGTCATTAACATGTGAAAAGACTCAGCAGATACAACTGTTCTCACCCTCCTGGAACAACAGTGTATTGTCTTGGTTATCCTCTAAAGTATGTTAAGTTGATTAGCATCGGTGTCACTCTGCTTTGATATGTATGTGACTTGTATTTCTGTATAACTACAGAGCGGGTGTTTCAGGTGGGCGAAAAACTGAAACGCCAGTTTTCAGTTTTTTGAGAACGGATTCCAGAGTGGAGAAATCTGAGAACGCCGGTGTTGCGTTGTTGTGTGGACAAGCAAACCACAGCTTTTGGAAAAAAGCATCCTCCGATGCAGTGAAGGCTGCAGCCCTTAAACTAGCCTCCGCTCACCGTAAGAGCGTGGCCGAAATGGGACAGGTGTAGCCTACGGGGTCGCTCTTGTTGCCAGGCAACCGAGACACGCTGTTAACGCTAATGCCAACAACACGCAACACAGATTACACCATGGATTTTCTGTGTGTTTTTGTAGTTTTTACCTTGAAAAGCCTTGGGAACACATTCGCTGGTTGGCCCCTGATCACAAACAGCCTCGAATTCAGCTTCCTCAAATTGGCATCCAGGTCCTCCAGACACTGAAGGAGAAACCTGCAGAGCAACAAAGAACAATAGGAGACTTAACATTTTTACATTTTAAAAAAACAGTAATTTATTTAGGTCACAAGAATAAATTTTGATGCACGATATATTGCTACAATATTACTAAAACTACTTTATGTCACTGAAACAATAAAAAATAAAGCAGAATAATCCCAGTAAGTACCGTATTTCTAAAAAGCCTGAGCAGCAACAGGCCCATAGAATCTCTTTTCAAAAAAGTAATAAAAATCTTGGATAAAAAAAAACACACTCATATCAGCACTCTAATGTTTTGGATGTTTAATTTATTCAGTTTTAATAATTTTGTTCATTTAAATTCAAAGCTTTGCACAGACTTTCTCCTCCTCCACTGAGGGACTTTAAAACACTGAAGACTGTGAGTGGGAAGGCACCGGGCCACAACTTGAGGAGATTGTGGAGGAAGGACACAGACGCACCACTTTTGGACTCTCTGTCAAAGGGACTCATTATTGTCTCCCACTGACAATAACAGAAAGTCCATCTCTAGCTACATTCAAACTGCACTTTAAACTGTGGACGAAGGGAAACCAAGTCTGAACACTTTTAAGTTGGCCTTTTACTGTTCTCTGTTGAACTGTTTTGTATTTTGTATTGTTTTCTGTATTACCTGCCTGGGGAGACAGATGGAAGTGAACTTTTTTGTTATAATCTGTCATATTTACACTATTGTCTCTATCAAATAAATAAAATAAATAGCAGAAAGAACCAATAATTAGTCCTGGAAGTGACTTTTTCATCCCGCTACAACTTAAATCTTACTTCATATTACATAAAACATAGCAGAAACCTCCCCAAGATTGCAACAAAAACACGCGCACATTCAGAATGCCTGTTTTTCTAGGTATTTTTGAGCTGTAAAACCACTTGTAATTCAATAAATGTAAGGTAGAGCTGTTCAGTGTCCTACTGTGGAACTTTCTAGGCAGAGCAATGACATGTCCATAGAAACAAGCAGGTGACATACCCTGCTTACAAGTTACATAGTGCACCTTTAAACTACCTGTGTGAAGTTAATATGAAAGACACACAAATTTTAATAATCAAAACAGAGAATATGTCAAAGGTGTTGAATAAACAAGTTTCTTTTCTCCAAACAGGCAACACAATTGTTAGCCAGACTGGCGACACCTAGTGCCTCCACTCAATTTAATTTCTCTACAGCGACGAGGTCAAGAATCAGAATACACTAGACAGTTTGCAAGAACCCCAATCAGCGAAGAGCTGTGAAGCGATGACTCGGTCCCTTTTGTGGTACAGCGCAACAGTAAACAAAGCGGTCAAGATGGATGTAGACGAAGACATACATTCTGTGTTGGCAACGATTCCCGAGATCGAGGACTTAAAACCGAAACAAGGAGAATGTTTGGTGAATTTTATCAAGGGGAAAGACATTATTGCTCTTCTTCCTACAGGATTTGACGCATTACATATGTCACGACCAAACAGGAGCAATTGGTTAATAAAAAAAGTACATGTCTACTGTCGAGCGAACAAATCCTAATGCTGCGAGGTCAGACAGTTCCCAAGAAGTGAAACCGGCTGATGAATCAGGCTACACAATTGTAGCTCTGTCACAAAATAATTTTTTATAATATACCAAAAAAACTGTATGAATACTTTTGGTGATATATTGATACAAGTGTCCACAATATTGATACTGAATCATCAAATTTAACTATACAAGATATCAAGATTACGATATTTTGACCTCTTGTATGTAAATTTAAAAAAGTTGTTTGTCAATTCTTCATGCAAAACATATGAAGAATCTATATAAATATAGCTAATATTTTATATTTTATTACTTATTTTTCTATTTTATTTTGACTTGTGCATAAACATTTATATAATCATGCCTTATTTGACGCCTGTCTTTTGATATATTTTTTGCTACTTGTTTAGAATTTATTATTACCATTTATGTTTTTTCTCTTTATTATTATTATATTGTGTTGTGTGAGCTACTGTGTCCAAGAAATTTCCCTTGTGGATCAATAAAGTTTGTCTAAGTATAAGTTTTTTACACCTCTGAACATCATTTTCTGTTCCATGGATAATTCTCAGTGTTGACGCATGTACTCACTATGTTGTTTTAAATTAGAGGTAAGAATAGTCCACATCATTTGAACTGGGTGACATTTTCCAATTGGAAAGCCTCCTTTCAATTACTGAGAAAATAGTTTGTTGTGAATTATCTTCCATTATGGCAAATTAAGTAAGAATAAGAAGTGACTAAGCAGATGCATCCACCACTTTTTATGCTAATTGACCAAAACACTACAACAGGGGTGCTCACACTTTTCTGCGTCATAATGATCTACCTAATAGAAAGCCAAGTAAACTGCACTGAAACACTCTGTACCCCTTTTTTGGACCCTCACCCACAGTTTGAGAAGCCTTTCTTTAAGAGAACTTGAAAAGGTGAGGGGCGGCGTGCTGACGTGAGGCAGATGGACAGGTAGGATGTTTAGGAAGTTTAACCTGCCCTGTGATGCACGCTGGTACACGAGGGCACACGCTGTTGCAGACGAGCCGTGCATAGGGAGCGTGTGTGTTTGTGATGTTTCAAATGAGCGCACAGGCTGCACTCAGATGCCCCACACGCTCCTGCACTCCGGTACAAGTTTATTACCAACAGCAGCGGCCGTAATGAAATATGATCGCACTTGTTGAGTGTCAGTCCTTGAGTGAGAGACAAGACCGAGTCCAAACGCGAGTCCGAGACGAGACACGGCGATCTACCCACACGACCTTAGCGATCGACTTGTAGATCGCGATCGACGTATTGAGCACCCCTGCACTACAGAGTCCCTGCTCCCTGTCCAATTCTATCTCGGTGAGGTGTGTGAATGAAAGAAAACACAACACCGGTTATGTTTTAAAAGAGGAAACAGCTTTATAACATAGATCAGAAAACTGTAATATTATCGACCCTTTACAATATTGTCACAAACTGAAAACTAAACAGCTTTTGTATGATTAAAATTAATGAAAAAGTAGTAGCATAGACATATTAAAGACACTAAAAACAATTACACTAATTTGATGCAAGGAGAGTACTGAAATCAAAAGGGGCTGGGTTGACACTACTGTAGCTGAACCAAAACTGTAAACTGTGCTACTTTCCATCGCTGACCCCCAACCTGATATTCTCAGATACGATCGACCGAGGATTGTAAAAAACCACAAACATAAACAAAGGAGAGAAACTAGAGCAGATAACGACTGACCAGCCACAAAAACTGAGAGAAAAAAAAAAAGAAAAAAAACAGCGCATGATGAATCCTCAAAAGAGTTAGTTCAGAAAGAATTTTTATTGGATCTGACCTCGTTTTCACATTTCCGACTAGCAGGGAAGAACAATTTAGAAAAATGCCAGGGTGATTTTTGCGGTGATTATATTCAATCAATGAATCATCAAAATCAAAGTTCCACTCAAAATTTAGAAGGTTACTAAACTACTAAACAAGAATCACATGAATTTCAGATGCTTGTAGAGGTGAAAACTACAGAGGTATTAAATATAAAAATGTAAAATAGGAGCCACAAAATTTGGCAAACTATTCCGACTGAATGTAACCAGCTAATCACAAAATATCTTGTTTTATTATGTTAATTTTGTCATGATTATTTGTGTTTATGATGTGATTTTAATGTATTTCTTATTCTGTAAAGCACTTTGAATTATGAATGGTGCTGAACAAATAGACTTACCTTACCTATTGTGATTTCTACAAACATGATTTGAAATTGATGGGCTTCATTGCATTCTATTTGCTTAAACGTTCATATTTTAGTCTTCTTTCAGATGTTAATGCTAATGGATGAGTTTTATACAAGAATCCTGATTTGAAAACATGAATCGCAAATGTGATCACCATCCTTACAATACATTTTTAATACATTTTAGGATGGAACAAAAAACCTACCCGGAGTTGTGTTTGTTTCATTGACACAAGTTTTACACAGAAGCCAATGTATATATAGGCTGTGTTCTTTTCTCAAACTGAAAACACTCTGTTCCTCCTTGTGACATCATCAAGTGAAAATACAGCAATCTCATCTAAATAAAGCGTAAAAACAAATATATACTAGTATGTATAGTGTTTTAATATATTATTTTTATTCTGGTGTTTTGTAGAGTAAAGCAGTTCAATTTAGCCTACAAAAAACTTAACTCTAAAACTACCACTTGATGACATCACAAAGTGGAACAGAGCAGTTTGAGTTTGGGAGATAGAAAGACTAATAATCCAAACTTGCAAATAAAACAAAACATATCTCCAGGTATGTTTTTGATGAGGATCTTGTCCCCCCCTAAAATGTATTCCACATCCACAGGTAGCTGCCCTCTTTGGGAAAGGTTAGCACCTGACCCTGATCGTTAGCGGGAGTCGGGACAGTGCTGAGTCTGACCCCGTCCAGTCGCGCCGTCTGTAGCTCTAAAGCCCCGGGTGCTCCCAATCCCCCAGCGCTCAGACAGCACCCAAATCGCTCCACTCTGGACACGTGTCACTTGGTCTCCCGCCAGCTAATTGACCTCTGCTGTTACGAGAGGAGGGAGGGGGGAAGGAGGAACGGGGGAGGGAGGGAGATTTTTATTTTCATATACTGTGAATGATGAGTTGATATAGTAATTATAGTGACAGGCCTATGCATTATTCAGGCTACTTAAAGAGGGGGTATTTTGCTAAATTAGCTTTTTGGAGCTTTGTATAACATTGTTCCCTCATCAGAAGCATGACTGAAGTGGATTTATGTCATTCATGCATGTATGTGTAATTTTGAGAGCTCTCCTGGCCATTATTGTATTGTATCACTAAGCATGATACAAAACCATCCACTACAACTTCGCAAACGTGATGCGATGTGCCATAGTTTCATTAGTAAAATGCAGGCCAGTTGTGTTGGGATAGCGCTCTGAAGGGGAAAGGAAAGGTTTATTGTCCCTGTAGGGAAATTTGTCCTTTGCATTTGACCCAAACTTTAAAGCCAGTGGGGCAACGCGTGGCGTGCCCAGGGGCCCATCTCGGTTATCTTCTTGCTAGTCTTGGTCAGGATTAACTGGAGGATTTGACTTATGGGGCATGTTTTGGTTTGAACGGAAGAACCTGGAGGAAACCCATCCAGACACGGGGAGAACATGCAAACTCCACACAGAAAGTCCTGGGCGACCTGAGGATCAAACCCGGCCACTGTGCCACAGAGGAGTGACTTAAGAAGGAACATCAAAAACAAAACTGAGACACATGTTAACACACTATTTTCAACAAATATAGCATTTACAAAATGATAAAAGAAACATGGAGATCTAAATATGTATTAACAATTAATACCTAGAAGTGTAATACTCCCTTTTTTAAGTTAACCACATCTGTATTTTACTTTGTAGTGCTTACTATAATATGGAAAGGTAAGTAAG
Source organism: Boleophthalmus pectinirostris (assembly GCF_026225935.1). Taxonomy (NCBI): domain Eukaryota; kingdom Metazoa; phylum Chordata; class Actinopteri; order Gobiiformes; family Gobiidae; genus Boleophthalmus; species Boleophthalmus pectinirostris. Next base: position 11,182,373 of record NW_026571515.1, on the reverse strand, counting down.
AGATACATTATGTAAAATACACATTTAAAGAGCTTTTAACTATGTTATAATGTCCCTCGTAACTATTCTAATTTGGAATAACTCCAGAACAACTGTGATATTATCAATTTTTCAGTACATAAAATAAAGCGTCAAACAGAGCAGAGCCTACAGTTAGTATCACACATCCCAGTAATGTTGAGGACATCAGCTGCAAAGTTTTAATGTGAAAGAAAAAAATCAATTAATCCAAAATCTAAGTGTACTCAAAAATGCTCCATTTGCATTTTGCCTGGATTGTTGCGTCATTACGGTTAGGCACCGTTTGATTTTTTCCAGTCCCAGTACCTGAATGATACCTGCTTTTCAGTGCCGATACTGCAGCTCCCAGGAACCCAGGAAGAATTCTCTGACAAGGCACAATGCATTTTTTGTGCTGACAGAGCATTGACAGCTTTCATAAAGGTCAGATTTTGTTGGGATTCTTCTGTATATTTACAATACCAGATCTTTAGCATTTTTTGCCCTAACACCATGAAAATTGTCACTGCACACACCTGTCCCATTAGGATGACACCCTCCGAATTTGAGAATTGTCAGATGAACGGTTCGAGAGGTATGCGTGGAACAGACAAACAGACAGACTTTCCTTGCATTAATAGACAGATTAACTTTTTAGATTTTTTAAATTGTCAAAGCGCCTATAAGTTAGCTTTGTAAGAGTTAGCCAAGCCCTGTTCTGAGCCCTGATTGGTCAGAACAGCACATTTCTGACACCACACGAGGGGCAGGGCTAGGCCAGTATTCAGGACGTAATGTGGAAGAAAAAAAACATTTGGGAACTTGGCACCAATACGGAAAGACCATTGAAAACAACACAGCGCCGTCTTGAGTTCATCTTCCACTTCATATTATACTTCATGGCACACAAGCCCCTGTGCATCAGTCCCATCTTATCCCACAAGCACAAGCTCGTCTGCTCTCTCAGCTGAACATAAAATGTGCTAAAGGTGTGCAGTTTGTGAATCCGTGCATACTTCCCCTCTCCTCTATACGTCTGTGCAGAGTTAGCCTGATGTTGCTGACTGACTGCCCACTGCAGCATCGTATTTACTCCTTATATAACTGTACTGCCCTACATCTGTGTGCACAATCCCTTAGCCTAGTAACCTCATTCTGGGCCCACACACGCACACACACACACACGCGCAGGCACATGCAGTTTCCTCTTTTTCTCTCACAGTGAAAAAACAATAAATTCCATGCTGTGCTGTGAATCAGAAGCCTTAATTTGTGTTTTATAACTACAGAGCTGAAAAAGCTTTTAAAGTCACACAGGGAGCAAGCTGAGGGCATAGGGCATATCTGAAGAAGGAGGAAATGTTTAATCAGTGAAATCAGTACTACTTGAATTGCGCAAAAATACAGTATATTTTCACAAAATGTTTTTGTTTTTGTTTTGGACTTCATTATCCTCGGTCTAAAATAAGGTAATGGATCTAGCTTGAGGAGGCAACAACATTATAACATGGCATAAAGCTCACAAAAAAGTCATTTTGTGTAATATTGAACCGTGGTGGATACCTCTGCCACCACTCCACAGTGTTAACATTATTTAATTTAATTTACATTTTCACTAAGTTAATTACAGCACACATAGTTTAATTTAATTCCTTTATTTATTTAGACTTATACTCTAATTTGGGTGTACCAATTTATTTAATATATGTCTGAATTATTACATACACTTGTTCTTTTTTTTTGTTTGAGTGGCAAGCGGAGGAGCATTGGCAGAGACCATCCACGCCGAACAAAAACGTGAGCACTATTTAGCTCGTTTTGCCAAGTTAGTTTGTTTAAGGTTACTTTATTATCGCTTATTATTTTCTGTATTATAATTATTTGCCTTTAATTAAGTTAGTAGTTTTAGTTAATTATTTAGTATAATTCCCACGCTTGTGTTCTCTTTTAGTTGGCCCCCCCTGTATTTAAACCCCCTTGTTCTTTGTTGGGTTGGGTTAGTTTTGTTCTGTTCAGTTTGATTTAAGACCCTGTTAAAAACACTGTTTAAGACTGTATCACTGTATCGGAAATGATCTGCGTCCACACACCTTGTTTCTGTGTCCGCAATCCTTCCTTATCCACACAGCTTTGAGTATATTCGTTTACGTTTTACAGAAATTAAACTTAAAACCGCATGGCTAATTTGCATAAATTGAGAGCTCAAATAACAGCTCGCTATTGTGCGCTGATGCGGTTCAGCTTCTGTCAGACTAAAGGACACGACTCAGTGGAACATGAGTGTTCTTTCTGTGACAGAGGGGTGTTCTGCTGATGGTGAGTCTGTTCTGTGCTTCTATCGCACTGGAGATGGTTCATGTTAAACTTTTCAGAGATTATACGTCTGCAGGTCATACGCATAGACCGTATATATGGACATATATTCTAGCCTCTTAGTGTTTTGGCGGTGAATTACTTCGCGGCATATAGACCTACATCAGCGCATCAGCGTTTTCAGGTGCCCACACAGTGCCGGATCAAATCTGTACACAAATGAATTCGTGGGAGCTGGCGGCACCAGATCGTTCCATCTCTGGAGCTGTTTTCAATCGGATTAGTGTGAACTAAAAACGATTCGAATACGTACTAGTGTGGACGGGGCCTAAATTAGCCCCAGTTGTGCCCAGGATTTTGTTAATTATTTGCCTATTTTGAGCTTTTGTTAAATTATATTCTTTTGAACTTTAAACTTATTTTTATACCCTTGCCTTTGCCTTTCTGTTTGACAAGGTCCTTTACAAACCTGCCAGTTGATATTACGTCTGATCAGTAGGGGTCTTAAGTTATGCATAAGCCAACAGACACATCGATTTGTATTACAGTTGCATTGTTGAATTATTTAAAAGCTCATATAAGATAAAATCAGGAACCACTCTCCGAGCCCTCAAAAATGCTCTGTTTGCAATTTGCACAGATTGTTGCGTCAATTAATGCGTCAACAACTAATGTTTTTTCATCAGTGGTGAAAAGAGGACTGAAAAGTGTGTACTGAAGCAAAAGTACAGTTCCGTAAGTAAAATGTAGCCAAGTAATACTGTCAAAATTGTACTTGAGTAAAAGTAAAAAGCACTCATACACAGAGACATGCACATCCAACAAAAAGTGCGACTGCGTGCTGGGTCCAAAGAAAAAAATAGTACAAAAAAAGGAAAGAGCATTGCAGTTCTTTGAAGCTCCCAATTTTTTATTTCAATGACAACACGATCAATATTGTGGTGTTATTGAAATAAAAATTGGGAGCTTCAAAGAACTACAGTGCAGATCTCTTTCCTTTTTTTTAAGTAAAAGGTACGCATGAAAAATATTCAGAGCACGAGTTGCTTTTCAGCACAATTTTAGATCACACATTTATACAAAATTTGATCAATCCATGAGAATTTAATCATTTTAAACCTCAGTCTGCATATTCTCTGAGCTTTGGCCAATCAGAATGGAAAATGTTGTATACTTACGTGAGTTTGTGGGTATAGAAAGAAGCAGGGACACCCGCAGATGTGGGGCTTGTACAATACTCCGCAACTTTTAGGATTTAAAGGTGCACTATGTAACTTTTCTGGCAGAACATCCGCTACCTTCTTGTCTCCATGGAGATGCTATTGCTTTGTCTAGAATGCTCCACAGTATGCACCTTTAAAATCTGGCAAATTACAATTGCATGGCTAGCATTATACTCATACAAGTCCAGGTTTAAAAATCTACAAAAAAGTTAATTATTCAAAAAACTCTTCAATAGACCTTTTTCACAACAGCCCGGAGTGCCGCTCTGTACAGGGTTGCGGAACTTCCAGTTAATGGTTTTCTTTTGCAAAATGTCTGTGGAAATTTCTCGCCTACTGTCCACCAGTTTCTTAAATCTGCCCCATCACCAAATCTTCAACCATCAAGGTCCACAAAAGATAAACATTCTGTCCATGAAGAATTTATCCACAATTATCAAGGTAATAAAGACGAAAAATTAGAGTCAAACAATGACTAGCATTAGTGAACTACTGAGCAAAACACACGTTATGGTTTTGTAGAGATGCCTAGCATTCGAACTGCACAAATCTCTGTCTATGCTAATATCTACATTATGAGATTTTTTATTTTAATTGTAGAATCAGCCTGAGTTAACAATTTAATTATGTTTTATTCATTACCATAACGTTTTGCTTAGAAGTAGTTTGCTAAACTACCTTATTTTTCCCAAAAAGTGCGACTTATATATATTTTTTTCTTCTTCATTATGCATTTTTTGACCAGTGCGACTTATACTCCAGAGCAACTTATAGTCTGAAAAATAAGGTAGTCATTGTTGCCTTGTGAGTAATGCTTCATGGATAAATGTTTATCCTTTGCAGACCTTGTTGGTTGAAGATTTGGTGATGTGATGTTTGACATACAAAAAAATATTACATTACACAGTTCTGGCCGTTGTGGTAAAAGGTCTATTACAGTAACATGAGTATTTATAATTCGTTTCCACATGTTTTTTCTAACTGTGTCATGTACATGTTGTACTTTAACTCTAATCAAAACCAAGAGAGCCCTGCGGATCAGTGTGAAGTAAGCTTATTTAATGTAATGTGAGGGAGAGTACACAGTGTACCTTGGAGTGGAGATATTATCCAGCCTGCAGGCATGTTCTGTCATGTTATTTAAGGGCAAGCCTGAGGAGCATACGAGTGCGCATGGGCAAACAGCTGCATACGGAAACATAGGGATTAAAGGGGATGTTTTTTTTTTCCTTTTTCTTTAAATCTGTACCAAAAACTACAACTGTAAAATGTGTAATCAGCCTGGAAGTATAGGAACAGAGTGAGTCATGGCATGTAAAAAAAAAGTGCTGACCCTATGGTTTCGGTCTGTAGAAACGTGTTCGGCATCGTGCATTGTGTAACTTTACTGATGTTTTCTCTGCAGAGATGTTATTGCTTTGTCTGAAATGTTTCCCAGTGTGGCATTAAACCTTTTTATCTTCTTTTAACTAACTAGAATGTCTGTTTTTCTAGGTATTTTTCAGCTATAAAACCACCTGTAATTGAATAAATGTGAAGTTGAGCTTTTCAATGTCATACTGTGGAACTTTCCAGGCAGATCAATGACAAATGACTTAAAGTTACACAGTGCACCTTTAACTTTGCCGAGTAACTCCTCTTGAGAAGCTGTGATATCAAAAAGCACTGCTACAATGACAGTAAAACTTAAACATTAAATAAAGCAAAAATTGGAAAGCAAAAATTATGAATTAATGACAATTTATTTATCATAAAATTATATAAAAATCTCCTCTTATCTCGATCTCGTGGACTGAATCTCAATGTACGTTTCATAGAAATTGTAACTCATCCCATCCATATGTCCACTTCTGATAAACCAACAATGTTTTTTCATTTTTTTATTTTATTATTATTATTATTTTGGGGGGAATAAACTGCACTTTATCCTTCCCTGCGTCTCGAGTGTCTTGCAGAGCTTGTCCAAGCAGAAGGCCTTGTCATATATGGGTCACGATCACATAACCAAGTTTTCTGGCACACTGACCTACATGTCCTCTCCGCCAGTTCACACTTTCGTCCAACTCAGAGGGCAGAAGAATTGGCTTTCCTCACCTTTATTCGCGCTTTTGTGGTTTATATTGCTTCCCGGAAAATGCACAATAGTCGTCCATATGTTGTTTTTCACATCGGTTTAGTAATCGTCTAGGGTAACGATTCAGAAATCTGAATGTCTGAGAATCTCGTAATGTGGTTAATCAAAACTCACCACGATAGTTAAATTAAAAAAGTTATTCATGTTTGTTATTATGGATTCTAATCTCATCCCAATACTGATCTTCTCATCTTTTTTTATTTTATGTACAAATTTGTCGCTGTGTCTCTATAAAAAGTTGATCTTCCATGGTGAATTTAGTCCCAAGAAATTATTATTAGGGCTTTTTCATATCTGGTAATATTAAAAAATTAAGTCTTTTAAAAACTTTTTGGCTGTCACTTTCTTATTTCTGTCATTGATCTGCCTGGAAAGTTCCATAGTATGACATTAAACAGCTCTACTTTAAGTTTATTCAATTACAGGTGGTTTTATAGCTCAAAAATAAAAATGAAAAAAACAGGCATTCTGATTTATGTTTTAACATTACAAGAACTTTGTCCATAGCAGCTGGAAAAAATGAAGAGTCAAACGCTTTGGGTCAAACGCATTAACATTTATGTCACCATGCTGCCGTCATCGCCAATCAACGCTTTATTCGCTTTTTTTGCTTGTGTAACCTGTAATTTCCATAAGACCTTGCAGATATTGTTACCGGAAACAATAGGAGTTATTTGGACGATTCACAAAACAATCTTGACGCACAAACTCTTCTCTTGAGGTGAACAGAAGTGGGTCAAACCGCGAATAGTTATTAGAGATTAAAGGCGCACAATGTAACTTTTTTGGTTGGGGGTCCGTCACCTGCTTATTTCAATAGATGTGTCATTACTCTGCTTAGACATTAAACAGCTCTACCTTACAGTACATTTATTCAATTACATGTGTTTCTATAGCTCAGAAATTTCTCTTTGAACCTGATGCTGACACCCTCACATCTGAACTTGGGCCTTTAGCTACAAACTTAATGAATTTTAACTTTAAGAAACAAATGTTCAAATGTTGTTAAAGGGACAATCCATAATTTTCGACATAGGACCTAATTTCCTAGTGAGCCACAGTGTTGGAGACATCTGGAGACCCTTTTTGAAACAATCATCCAGTCCTTGTATTTGCAGAGGTCACTGGTGCTAGGCTAGTGCATGTCAATGGCCATAGTTAGCCTGCCACTAAAAACAGTCTTATCCACTCCACAAAACACCCGAAACAAAACTATTATTACTCCAGACTGTCGATTTAAATGTCTGTGTCGATAGAATAATTTTAGAAGTAAAACCAACCTTGCATTTGAAGGATTTATGTCTGAGCAGCAGCGGCAGACTGATATATGAGAAAATAGTCCCTCAACATGCAACGATTCATGAGATGCAAGGTTAATTTTATTTCAAACATTATTCTATCAACACAGACATTTACATCAACAGTCTGGTGTAATAATAGTTTTGTTTCGGGTGTTTTGTGGAGTGGGTAAGACTTTTTATATCGGCAGGATAACTATGACCATTGACATGCACTAGTCTAGCACCAATGACCTCTGCAAATACAAGGACTGGATAGAATATTTTTAAAAGTGTCTCCACACGTCTCCAACACTCTGGCTCACTGGGAAATAAGGTCCTATGTCCAAAATTCCAGGTTATCCCTTTAGAACTAGCTTTTATCAGCTAAGAAAAATCGCTAAATTAAAACCAATCTTAACACGCAATAACTTTGAAACAATCATAAACTTTTTTTTAACAAATAGACTAGACTACTGCAACGCGTTACATTCAGGCCTCCCACAATCCTCCCTCAATAGGTCACAGTTAGTCCAAAATGCTGGTTACCTGTTAAATACAGAATTGATTTTAAAATGTTATTATGTGTTTTTAACCCCGCAAAAACCAAGTCAGGCCGAGCTTTCTCTGTTGTGGCCCCTGAGCTTTGGGATGCCCTCCCTCTTCATCGTCTTCATCTGAGATCGTGCTCCCCCTCTACTTCATTTTAAAACCCTCCTAAAAAACAAATTTTTTCAAGATGGCATTCAACAACCCATGAGCTTTAACTCTGAAGATGTCAACTTTAGACTTTTTTCTTTTGTGTATTAAGCCACTCTTTCATGTAATATTTTATTTATTGCATATTTGTTTTATTGTTTCACTACGTCGTGTTTCGTGCTGTAAATCACTTTGGTGCAACGTGTTATGGTTGTTTTAAATCTGCTATATAAATAAAATGACTTGACCTGACTTGAAAAATACCTAGAAAAACAGGCGTTCTAATCCATGTATCATTCGTTCATTCGTTTTTCAATATAAACCAAAAATATGAAAACGAAAAAAAACAACAGTTTTCTTCATTGTTTGTCTCCAAAATCAAAATGAAAAAACGGATAATGATTCGTTTTTTCAGTTTTCTATTTTGTGTTTAAATGAAGAATGGAAAAAACAGTTAAAGGCCGTTTCCCGTTTACGTGACTTCCGTGACTGCGATGCCGGACTTTTGCGCTGCATACGGACTGAACCAGGACTGATCCAGGTCCGGGACCAGACTGGGACCAGAGTGCTACTGAGACTGGGACCAGACCAGGACCAGGCCGGGACCAGGCCGGGACTGAGAGCGGAACTGAGACCGAGACCAGGCCGGGACCAGACCGGGACCAGACCAGAGGCTCAGAGCCCATGGCAGGGCCAGAGCTCGAAACTGAGACTCGGACCCCACGGAGGCTCGGAGTCAAAGCTTGGAGTCTGCCCTGGTCCCACTCTGGTCTCGCTCTGGTCCTGCTCTGGTCCCGCTCTGGTCCCAGACCTGGATCAGTCCATACGCGGTGCAAAAGTTCGGCACTGCAGTCACAGAAGTCACATAAATGGAAAACAGCCGTTATCCATGTTTTCCATTATTCATTTAAACACAAAATTGAAAACTGAAAAAAAAAAAAAAGAATCATTATCCGTTTTTTTCATTTTGGTTTTGGAGACAAATAACGAAGAAAACAGTTGTTTTTTTGTTTTCTTATTTTTGGTTTTATATTGAAAAACGAATGAACAAATGATACACGGATTCATTCTGACTGAGCAGGGTCGCCTCTCCACAGATCTGACCTGTAACTTGGTCTGGTTTGGTCTCCATGAAGATAGAAAGGAAGTGTAAAGCACATTGGGTGTCTTGAAAGGCACTAAATAAATGCAATGATTAATTTAATGCCATACTGTGAAACATTCCAGATGAACCAATAACATCTTCATGGAGAAAAGCTTTGGACAGACCCTTCACCAGAAAAGTTACACAATGCACCTTTAAAGATTGTAAAGCCTACATATTACACAAATTAAAATATAAAAAATATCTTGTAAAAGGTGTCATGAAACAGTCTTTGGTGTGTTCATTCATAAACTGGGACAGCAGTCGAAGCCAAGTAGCCATGTTGAGAGATCTTGTTAGCAGTAGGCAAGTTAATTGGATAATGGCTAAATGAGTCCATGCAGCTGGCCTGTCTGGAGCGCGCTGGAGGAGGTTATCTCTTTCACCTCGTGGCTAAAAAGTCTCAAGTTTTGACTCACACATAGGCCCGGTCACCATAAATACTATATTGATTTATCTGTTAATATATGAAAGCTGGAACAATATTTTTGGGGGGTCAATATGTACATTTTCTTTGCGCTCCTGGGAAATCTATGGTTCTTTTTTGACTATATTACGAGATATAGAAGATAAAGTCTAAAGTTCGAATTACTTCTATGAATTAACTTCTATAACAGTAAGGTAGAGCATCTTTGGGGAATTCTGAAGAGACAAGGTAAGCATCACTCTCCATTCAAAATCCAGTCTCTAAAACGGGTCATTGTTGAAGAATGGAAAAAGAATGATGTTGCCAAATGTTGCCAACTTGTTCATTTCATACCTAGAATACTTGAAGCAGTCATTAAAAATAATGGAGGCCATACAAAGTACTAGATGTAGTAGTTTTTGTTTGGGGTCAACTCACACCCTAATTTGACTAAAACTGAAAATGATGTAATCTATGTTCTTTTATTAACCTTAGTTTTTTGTCCTAAGTTCTACAGATGCTGAATTAAACTTAGTCTGTGCACATTTTGCAAATATTTTTTATATTCACTGACATACTGTATAAAATGTTACTTTTCAAAGGGGAGTACTCATTTATGCTGAGTACTGTAAATGATTTGGTACTAGTCTTGAACCAAAGGAAACCTGATTTTAGATTTAGTTTAGACCTTTATTGGACTTGCTTAAACTGCCCACAAAGCATTTATCTGTCTTTCTACATTTACATTAGCTATGCTGCTAATTTGACGTTCCAAAATATTTCACTCCCAATATTGACCAGCAGAGGGCGTCAGTCACCTCATCAGAATATTCAGTTGAAACGTTTCTGAGAATTGCTGACAAATTTATAAGCTACAAATTCAAATAACTTTAAATTATAGAGGAAATACCAACTTAAAAATGTACAAAAATAATTTAAAAAACAGAGTAATTATCCGCAATTTAAAGGTGCATTGTGTAACGTTTCTGGTGGAGGGTCCACCAAATGCTTTTATTCATGGAGATGTTATTGCTTTGTCTGGAATGTCTCCTAGTATGGCATTAAACTTTTCTATTATGGAGAACAATCCAGACCAAGTTACAGGTCAACACTGCTCACAGTCAGAATGCCTGTTTTCTAAGCATTTTTCAGCTATGAAACCACAATTTAATAAATGTAAAGTAGAGCTGTTTCATTGCATACTGAGCAATGACATTTCCATAAAAACAAGCAGGTGACGGACCCCCAACCATAAAGTTACATAGTGCACCTTTAAGCCAACTCCACTCTGTTACTGATTTGTGCATATTGGAGATGTAATCTGCGTCTTTTCTATAAATAACATTGGAGATAACTGAAAAACAGGCTAGTGAGAAATGAACCCTGAGGAGATACAGATTTTTGCCTCATGTGGAGAAGAAACTATAACACGTCAGTTCACGTGCACCTACAGACTCAGTGGAATATATGTTAGTGTGACCATATTTGCGTTTGTCAAAACCAGGACACCTTACGGGGGGTGAGAGGTGGGAGCTCGTCATCGACATTGCGCGACTCTCACCTGGCAAAACTTTTTCCCACTGGACACCGAAACGTATGTGCTGCTTTGTACACTGTGCACATGGACTCACACTTGTCCCAAACGCAACGGAAAGCCTGGAATTTCTTGTACAAGTCATCGTTAAATACACATTTGTGCTTCGATACGTTGCAGGCTGACCGACTCTGTGTGTGTCTGCTGGCGCCTTCTGAGTGCAGAGAGCTACATGTACGGACCCCTGTTTGGTCACACTACACACAGCAACCTACGTTCGGTTTGTCAATTAAAATGAACGTAATCGATGAAATTCTTAATGATCAATTATCGATTAATCAACTAATCATGCCCATCCCTACTCTCCACAGAGAGGGTTTGATCTCATGTATGTCCTTGATTTGCTCCACTGACACTAAAATTGCCCTATAAAAAACCTAAAACTGACCAATCTTTTTGTTTTGTTTTTTAGACATAGATAATCTTTATTGATACAAGGGAAATTATTTGGACACAGTAGCTCACTCATCACAGTATATTTTAATAACAAAGACAAAAACATGTAGCATTGTTTTGTGTTGAATGTGAGCAAAACGGATGCGCCAATACAATGCTGGTATCAGGTATCAGCGCAAATCCAGGTCATTTTGTTTATGTAAATTAGCCACTGTATTGTAAATATGTAGCAAACCTACTATGTGAGCTTTGACCATGTAAATGCAAATATTGTATATATGTAACCAGTGTTGAGAAGGTTACTTTTAAAATGTATTCCCCTACAGATTACAGATTACATACCCCAAAATGTAGTTTGTAACGGAATCCATTAAGTTACTTAAAGTGAGTAACGTAATCTGAATACTTTGGATTACTTGATTTGCTGTAGAGAAGCAAAGACTAGGATATCATAACATAAGATGTTTTGTCTGCTAAAAGAAAATAAAAAGACCAGACTTTACTGAAGCGTATTAAAAATATTATTGATAGTTTTGTCCTGTTAAATCCTGGTTTAGTCCTGGTTTAGTCCTGGTTTAGTCCTGGTTTAGTCCTGGTTTAGTCCTGGTTTAGACCTGTTTTAGACCTGGTTTAGACCTGGTTTAGACCTGGTTTAGACCTAGTTTAGACCTAGTTTAGATCTAGTTTAGACCCTTTAATTTCCAACAATGAGTGGAATTACTGAGAAAAAAAAAAGGGGGGGGTGGATATAGCCCAAAATGTGAAAACAGGAAAATACCACCGTGTAATCCATTTATTTCAACAAAGTAACTGTAATCCAATTACCACTCATTGAAACAGTAACTGTAACTGAATACAGTTACTCATAATTTGTACTCTGATTACGTAACTCCAGTACATGTAATCTGTTACTCCCCAACACTGTATGTAATTTACGTGTAATAAGATCAAAATAAAATCTATCCCTCAAAATTTAGCTGGATCTGATATTGATCCCATGACATTGATTCATATCGATATCCCGGTTGGGCCTTTAGTTTAATGAAGGGTTGTTCGGCAAAAGCTCAGATACACATTTTGCAGGTATCGGTATCAGCGAATCACCAATCTGATACCACGATGTATTTTCCTGAATGAGGACCCTGTAAAGGGGAGCCGCCCCTGTTTACCTCTGTTTGCCCAAAGCAGTTTAAACACAGACTGTGGAGGTTTAAAACACATTAATAATAATAGAAAAGACATTTGTGTTACCTTTGGTGTGCACACTCAACTTGGGAAAATAACAGAGAGAGTGCAGCAGCAACCGCACTAACTCCGACTTTGTATATTCTGCATAATTAGCCATGTGTTTCAAGGAAGAGCGTCTTTTTACAAGCCTCACTGTTGTTTTTTATCTGCACTGTAGTAGAAAGTCAAAGTGCTACTTATCTCAAGATCAATATACAATTCACTAATATTTTAATCCTCAAACTTCTTGCATTTCTTTAAAAATAGCTTTCTAGAAGATGTATTTTTTGCTCTTGTATGTTACAAAATTAAATAGCCTAAGTGTACTTCTTCACACCATGGTATTGGAATGGTATCGGTATGGGTGAGTACCCCAAGGCCAAGTATCGATATCGGATTGGATCCCAAAAAATGGTATTGGAACAACACTGGTTTATTGTAATTAGACTATTTACTGGCTGATGTAGGCCATAATGTTTAAGCTTTTACTCATACAAAGTTGCTGTAGTTGTTTGCAAGTTAATAATAATTAGATACCACAATTGGATCATTTTTGTCATTAATTCACAGTGATTTGTGAAGATACATTCTAACAGCCATCGAACCTTATGCTTTAGCTCTGGTGATACTCAGAAAAGCAAATATTGTCCTCACTTGTACAACTAGTATACTCCCTAGTATTCCGTATTTTCTGGACTATAAATCGCTCCGGATTATAAATCGCACCTGCCAAAAAAAGGCATAATGGAGAAGAAAAAAAAACATAAGCCGCACTGGACTATAAGTCGCACTTTTGGGGGGAAATTTGTTTTATAAAATCAGAGTTCAAGAACAGACATTTCACCTAACATATTTAACTATAGCATAAACAACAGAACAGAACAAATTTACCAAACTCTTGATCTCATTCCAAATCTCTAAATCCTTCTCCATCCTCGGTGTCACTTCTGACCAACTCCACCAACTCTAGCTAATTCTATCTTTTAGCCCGCCATTAGCTTTTATGTTTTCTTCATTGTAGTTAGAGTATCTTCCGTTTTTCACTAGTCCCTCACAAGTTTCTCGCACACTCCAAACTTTCTTTTTGCTGCTCGATTACCGTTTTTGGGTGCATATTTCACTACTTGCAGCAGGACAGCGGCTCTTTCTGCAGGAGACATGTGCAGTAGAGCCCCAAGTACAGTATAGGACAGGAGTAATAATAGTAGCAGATACTGGCACACAAGCCTAGAGCGCCCTCTCGAAGCTGTCAGTGTGAAAATAACAAACATCTGAAATTATATATTTTAATATATAAGTCGCACTTGAGTATAAATCACAGGACTACCCAAACCATGAAAAAAGTGTGACTTATAGTCCGAAAAATATGGTAACTAAAAACCTTAAACCTGCTCGAAACACACTGAACATAACTAAGTAAATTTAAATCTCTCAAAAACAGTTTTACGCAGTGTATAGAGGTGTTTATGACTCATTCAAACCACTCCCATGATCCATTACAGTAACAGTCTGAAGAAAACAGCGCAAAAAAGCATTCAGAAACCTCAGATGGACTTTTTTTTTTTCGACCAAAAGGAAAAAGCAGGTGACTCACAGCCTCAGAGCACTTGTGTTGCTTTTGTTGGAAAAGAAAATGAAATCCAGTGTGCGCCTGGCTCCCTGCCTCGCACATCCAAAGACTCTGGTTCAATGCATCAGCGTAATAGGGATTGACTACAAGGATTCTATGTGACAAATAATCAGTATGTGACTAGTCTAATGCTTGGACTTGAACGAACCTCTAGTAACATTCCTATTTCTTATCTTTTTGTTTTCATTTATTGATTAAAAGTTACACTCTGTGGTTGGGGGTCCGTCACCTGCTTGTTTCTATGGATATGTCATTGCTCTGCCTGGAATAATCCACAGTACGACATTACACAGCTCTGGTTTACATTTATTCAATTACTGACGGTTTTACTGCTCAAAAACACCAAGAAAAACAGACATTTTGACTCGAAATATCAATATATCGTATCATTGAATGCGATGATACAGTATCGATACCGTGGGTTGCTCTATCAATATATCGCCAAGAGTATTTTGTAGTATATTTGACTAAATTATTTTGTTATAGCACTACAGTTTTGTTGCTTGTTCAGTGAAAGGAAACTCATTTATGCAACATATTTAACATTTTCACTGTTTTGAGGGTTAAAATGCTTAACCCAGATTTTTGCCAGAGAAAAGAATTGGTTTGAGAGGGGAGTGAAAGAAGCCATTTTTGTTAAGAAAGAGAATCCTTCTCTAAAAAGAAATGGAGGACTCAGACACCATCTGTCTCCTATTTACAGCTCCATCCTCAAACCTAAATCAAAACAAACAAGAGAACAATAGGTGTAGCCAGGTCAGGTCCAGAGGTGTGAAAGCTCCATTATGGCCATGAACTGTTATACTAATTAGACCTCACACCCTGCACAGGTCAATAGGCCGAACTAACTAACAGAAACTGTAAACAAGTTAGTTTCATTTAGTTAGCTCCTCCCTGAAAATATAAGGAAGTGTCCACCAGCAATCTGACCAGAACTGAAGAAGCAGCTTGGATGAGCTGCGAAACGTCTTCAACCAAACTAACTTTTGTCCAGTTGACAAACTGAATTTTCTCCTCACCTTAAAATTCTTGTGTTTAACTTCGTGTAAGAAGTGGTTTAACAAAGACTTTTAGTATCACAGCCATGATTTTGCCTTGATTTTTTATTGAATCGATTTTAAATATAACATATCGAATCAAAAGCTCACTGTATTGAGATTTGTATCGCATCGTGGCCTATGTATCGTATCAGAAACTTCTTAATAATACCCAGCCCTAATTCTGACTGTGAGTGAGCTTGCCTCTCCACAAACCTGACCTGTAACCTAGTATGGTTTGGTCTCCATGAAGATAGAAAGGTTTAATGCCATACTGTGAAACATTCCAGATAAAGCAGTAACACAGACATGTCAAACTCAGGCCCAGGGGCCAAATTTGGCCTGCGATATAATTATATTTGGCCTGCGAGATCATATCAAATATGTATTAGAGCTGGCCCCCTGGCCCTCTGTGAATTTGAGTTTGACACTCCTGCAATAACATCTCTGACGAAAAGCATTTGATGGACCCTCCACCAGAAATGTTACATAATGGACCTTCAACCATGCATAAGATTTCCAAAAAAGCATACAGAAATTCATCACGGTCCCTCTTACCTCCACCTGTTGACTCCGACGTTGGAGGAGCCGGCGAACCATGGGTCCAGGAAGTAGACGCAGCGCACGGTCCCCGCCCCTCGGACCGCCTCCCGCAGCGCCGGGTTGTCATGGAGACGCAGCCCCTTTCTGAACCAGTGGATGGAGTTTGGAGCCATGATTTACTGCAAAAAGAAAACAAAAAAAAAAGTTTAAAATGTTAATATAAGTCAAGGGTGTAGCGGTGGAGAATACTGACAAAAATATACATAAAAATCATATCCATAGATCTAAGATTTAAAAGTGTTTTATAACAGTTATATTTTGTCCGTCAAAAAAATCCTTTTCATAATATAAAGCCTGGCTCCAAATTCACCCGGTAACCATCAGCAACGCAAGCTTCATTGAGGTCACACTCGCTTAGTCCACTTTTGCATACAGTCTATGCCGGCAAGTAGCCTAATTGGCATGTTCATTCAAGCATTCACTAAGGAAACGAGAGGAGTCAGTAGAGAGCGATAGAAGCTTTTTGTCTCTTTGGTAAACAGAGAGAGAGATGAAGAAAACAAACGAGCATGTAAATTGAAATGATCGCGGCTGGAAAAGTTATCAAGCTCCTCAAAGTTTATCACGCGATTAATTGATTTATTGGTTATTGTCACAGGCCTAACTACAACTACGACTTCTACTAAATAGCTGAAAAGTCACTAACGTTTTATGTAAGATTACTAGGAATGTAACTATAACCGAACTATCATGATATCGTCAAAGGTCTCAGAATAATATCGTGGACAGATGAATAGTTTTGGTGTGGCAATCGCTAAAAATAACAGAAAGGAACTACATAGACCATGATCCTTTGCTCTGTTTTAGGGCAGACTGCATGAAAAAATAAAAGTTACAAGCACTTTTAAATCTAAGTTCTTTGGATTAAGTCTTATCAAGGCATTTTAAGAGGAAAATGTAACATATTCACAGTTTTGCTAGCCTCCACAAAATATCGCAATAAATATCGTACAGTGAGATGTATATCGTGAAAATATCGAACCGAGAGATTTAGATATCGTTACATCCCTAAAGATTACACTTCAATTTCTTTTTGTAATCAGATTTATTATGTCAGTTTTCAATTTTCATCATTAGACCCACGGCTACACGAGGGAAAACTATCTGACATCATAGATACTGCCCATTCCAATTCAAAACAACAATTTTGATATTATCTTGTGGACAGAATATTAATGTATGCATGAAAAGCAATCAGAAACTACAAACCACTACAGAAACAAGATGTCTGCCAACAAAACATTGCATTCAACGCCCATCATGAGCCAAGAAAGAGATCTGCACCAAGGAAAGATGACATGATCTCTTGGAAATCACAGCCAAGACGCATTTAGCCCAGCCAGAAATAACACATGCTATTTATACACAACTGTGGCGAGAGGAAAACACAGTACAGTCCCTGACAAAAGTCTTGTCACTTATCCATTTTGTAGAAACAAAAGCTTATAACCTGACTTTAAATTAATCGATTGGTTTTAGAAATGTCTCATATGAAAGCTAAAACCCTCCCAAATTATGCTCAATATACTAAAATAAATTTGCTTCACTGAAGAAAGATTGATCATTTAAACAATCGATTAATTTAAAGTCAGGTTATAAGCTTTTTTTTCTACAAAATATAGTAGTGCAAAATACAACTACAACTGTGGTTACGTGACAAAATCGTCGTTCATTTTCCGTAACTTGGATTATAAGGATCAGAAGTGCCAGAGGAGACAAAGAGGTGAAAAGGTGAGGTGTTGGGGCTGGATTAGAGCGGGAGGAGGAGCGGACATCGCACACACACAGCGAGATGGAGAAAGACAATGGACCTGTGAAACCTGAGGAAAACTACGAGACACGCTTTGGCTCAGGCTACTTTTTCATTAACAAAAGCGTAAATCCTCGTCAGCTCCATATGTTCTCCGTGAGCTGGGTTACGTGTCTCGTCAACAGCATTCATTACTGGGAGCTGGAATCGGACCACCAACATCGCCAGCGGATCTACCAATGATGTTTATGTCGAGAGCAGGATTCGAACTGCCACTAGAAACTACAAACTACTACTAACGATGCACTACATACTAGGACTGCTCGGTTATGGAAAAAATAATTATCACAATTATTTGGGTCAATATTGAAATCACAATTATTCAAACGATTATTTTTTTAGTGACACGATGCATTTATTCAGCATTTCCCTCTCGAAAATAAACCTAGACTACAAATATGTTCCTACAGTTTTGTGATGTATGAAACAAAAAATGAATAAAATATACTCTGAACATGAAATAACGCATAGAAAAACATAAATACATCCAAAATAAACAATATATCTAGCTGTTCTATAATCTCCGTATTTAAAAAACAAAATAAATATACTTATTTATATAAAAAATTTCCCAAAATAAACATTGTCAAGCTTTATCGTTTCAACTCGATTATATGAGTTTGGAGATTGTTTGCCACACAAATCAAAATCACAATAAAAATTCAATTAATTGCACAGCGTTTCTACATACTGTATTTTAGTTTTTTTTTAGGTATACTTTTTTGCATTTGACCCACATTTGACCCATCCTTTAATGCCACGGAGGCAACCACTCAGTGCCCAGGGACCCGTCACTGTTCTTGAGCTCTGGTCTACTTTAAGGTTTGACCTGTTGTGCATGTTTTGGGCTGAAAACTGGAACCTTCTTGCTGTGAGTTGAAGATGCCAGTCAAATAGGGATGTAATAAAATCTGAATCTCTCAGGTACAATATTTTCATGTATTTCACTTTACTATGTTCATTGGAATATTTTGTGGAGGCTAACGAAATTATGAATATGCTACTTTGAGAACTTTGGTACCGTCATAATCCATAGAACTAAGATTTAAAAGTGCTTAAACGGTTATTTTTTCATAAAGTCTGCACGGAAACAGAGCAAAGGATCATGGTCTATGTAGTTCCATCTATTTTTTTTTTAGCTATTGTAGCACCAAAACAATGAATTTAAGCAAAGAGACTTGTAATTCCATATATTGTGATGGTCCACACTACTGCTACTACTACAACTACTACTACAACTACTACTACTACTACTACTACTACTACAACTATTACTACTACAACTATTACTACTACTACTACTACAACTACTACTACTACTACTACTACTACTACCCAAAGTAGTAAGTAGGTACAAAGTGCAATTTCATTTTCTTTTTTCTTTTGGCCAAATAGGAAATACACCAAATAAAAAAAAATATTTAGTACCTTTAAGCGTCATTCACACCAGCGCGTCAAAGAGTCGAGTTTCTATGTAAAGTCTATGTGGACGCGCATGTAGGGCGTCCTGCATTTTTGCGGCGCATCTTCGGTTGTCAGCGCAGCCCGAATCTGCCGTCGACGCGGCTCCTCTAGAGCGTTTTGGCGTTGACGCTTTAGACAAGACAAGGCATCGCATCAGAAGTTGAAAATGTTGAACTTTTCGCGTTAGACGCGCCGCACCAACCAGTCAGGGACGAGGACGACGCAGCGATGTTATTATCAGGAAGAAAGACCCGAGAACCAGGACGAGGGCCACAAACAAAATATATACCCCACAATCACCGAGCTTATCGCGAGGACTATACCAGAACCGGACCGGGAACTAGACCGGGACTAGACCGGGACTAGACTGGGACTGATCCAGTGTCATTAGGGGAGTATAAATATATATATATACGCCCCAGTCGTCGACCCGATGGTTTTATGTCATAAAAACACTAAAGTCTCTCTCAGTCTGGTCTGACATCGTTTCGGGGAAAGGACCAGGACCAGGCACTTGTTTCCAGGGCAACGGACGCGCGTCAAGTATTTTTCTCCATCTAAACTCAAATGCAAAAGTGTTTAAATACAGGTGTCTATGGCGTTTTTTGACGCTCTCGTGTGAACACCCCTTTACACCTACTCCAGTTACTAAAATGACTCTGACCCCACAGCGTACACACACGGCCAGCTAGGTTGGATAACAACAGCTCAATGAATGGAAAAGTCAAACAATGGGGTCATGTCATTTTGCTGTGTGCCAGGAAAGTCATTCACAAAACTAAATTATTGTTGCACAAATGACGAATGCGGGTCAGTGTTTTCAATCACACCTATAATCTTTCCTTGGATTATTTGCGCACTTGTTAAAATACGTAGTGGTTTTGGTAACTGTCTGGGTTTCTGGCCTAAAAACTGCAGCGGAGGGTAACTGAATAAATGTAAGGCAGAGCTGGATACTTTTTACTTTTACTTACAATACGTTTGAGGGACAGCAGCTGTACTTTCTACTTCACAAAATTTTTGAACAGGACTGAAAAGTAAAAGTATTTTTTTATTATAATTTGAGACCTGCTGAAGCGCTTGAGGAGGTATTTTATTTATTTATTTTTTTCACATTTGTAGTGTAAGCAAACAAAATATACAAATAAAAACAGCTAGGAAAAAATCTGTATTAAATTTCAAACTTCATATTAAAGATCAATTTGTGGGCCTTGCTATGTAACCTGATTCATCAGCCGGTTTCAGTTCGTAGAAACCGTCTGACCTCGCAGCGTTAGAATTTGTTCGCTCAACGGTAGGCGGGTACTTTTTTTATTTAACTGGTCGCTGCTATTTTGTCGTGACGTATGTAACGGGGTTAACTGGTATATTAAGCTTTTCCCAAATCCCGTTGGAAGAAGGACAATGACGTCTTTCCCCGTGATAAAATTCACCATACATTCTCTTTGTTCCGGTTTTAAATCCTCGATCTTGGGAATCGTTGCTAACACAGATTGTATGGCTCTTCACTGATTGTCTGATGCCCGAACTTGCACTTCCGGGGTTCTTCTTCAGTCTAGTGTATTCCAATTCCTAGTCGCTGAGAGAAAAATTTAATTGCACAGAGGCACTAGGTGGTACTTGCTATGGGGTTTTAAAGCTAAATATCGGTATCGGCAAATATTAGGGATGTAACAATGATCGTAATATCGTGATATCGTATCGTCAAAACTCTCACAATAATATCGTGAGCTATCACAATATATGTAATTACAATTTTCTTTGCTTAAATTCATTGTTCTTCATTCATTCATTCATGGTTCTTTGCTAAAACACAGAGAACTACATAGACCACGATCCTTTGTTCTGTTTCAGTCCAATCTACATGCTCAAATAAGTTATTAAGCGCTTTTAAACCTTAATTATTCAGATTATGACGAGAGAAAAGTAGCATATTCACAACTTTGTCCACAAAATATCACAACAAATATCATAACATATTGTGAAAATATTGTATCGCTTTGGATATCATTACATCCCTGGCAAATATCGTTTATCATCTCCAAAAAATAAAATAAATACATTAAAAAAATCCATATCAGCCCATCTCTATCGATGGCAAAACAAAGCTTGAGTTTTGACCAGATTGTCTGCAAAAGCTTAATCTCTGAACTTTTTTGTTTTCCTGCATTCAATTAAAAATATCTTCCCCATCTCAGCAAATAAGGCCACATCTGACTGTCTACAATGGAAACTGGGACATGGCTATTGATAAGACACCCAGGCCTGACCCTAGCCACCTGTCCGCCTCGTCCCGACCGCGGAGACATGTGGTTGGGCAGCATGTGGCCACGGAGCAGCCCAGTTGGTGGTGGTGGTGGTAGTGGTGACTCAGCCTAAACTAGCCCAGATCTAAAGTGTAAGGCTGAATTGGACCCAGTGTAGTCAGTGTATGAAAATATTATACAGTGATGATAAAAAAATTACAAAAAATACACTTCTTTATACAATAGAATGTGATTTTCAACATTAAAGGTGTGACTTTTTGGTTGGGGGTCCTTCTCCTGTTTGTTTTTATGTATATATACATCATTGCTCTGTCTGGAATGTTCCACAGTATGACTTTAAACAGATCTACCTTACATTTATGCAATTACAGGTGTATTTATAGATTAAAAATATTTAGAAAAACAGATATTTTGACTGTGAGCGGGGTTGCTTCTTCAGAGATCTGACCTGCAACTTGGCCTAGTTTGGTCTCCAAGAAGATAGAAAGGTTTAATGCCACACCGTGAGACATTCCAGACAAAACAATAACATCTCCATGGAGAAAAGTCACACAATGCACCTTTAAATCATAGTATTTTCCCTAGGTTCCACAGTGGTCCATGGTCATATACTAGTTAAGTCTATTTGCTCTTATACTTGTTCTGTTACAGCTCAAAATCATTCTAAAACTATTCAGGAAAGGTTAATTTTTGTCCAGTGAAAGTGACTTTTTAATTCATAATCATGAGCCTCCCCACCATATCGTGAGCTTTCCCACGATATCACAATAAATATCATACCCTGACATTCATACCGTGATGATATCGTATCGTGAGACTTGGATATCGTTACACCCCTAGTGTTATCATATATTTCTATTTGTCAAATCATAACTAGGGCTGAGAACAGTTATGATTTTTATTTTTATTTTTTATACTAGTACCTTAACCCATTGTTTCCCAAAGTCTCCACGCAACCCCCCACTTCTCACTTCTTCTGCAGCACCGCCTTGCCTAACCAATTTTCTGTGGGAAACACTAATTACTGTTTTTCATTGTTTAAAACTTGAGTAATACTAATTGTTCAGAGACACGATCACTCAGTCAACAATAAAATAAACTCATTAATGTTCAATAATGGTCACAAATTTATTTTGTGATTTACGAATAATGTCTATTGACTTGGGTCGCGAAAGGTTTGTGACTTTTAAAATATGGGTCTCTAGAAAAAAAGTGTGGGAAACACTGCTTTAACCATTACTTTTTAATTTTTTCAGTGCCTGTATTTGTTGTGTAAATTAATTACCAATATTATTAATAAAATACTTTTTAAGCACTGAATTATGTTATAACTATGTTAATTCATATTTTTAAAATATAGTACTAGGCTTTATGGTGTTCAGGTATAACAAAACAAATGCGCATGGAAATGAACCAGAGCCACAGCTGATCCTCACGTGAACTCACACACGCTCAGGTGTCACTTTTGTTTTCGCAGCGGCATTTCATATGAAAGGCGAGGCGCACGTGCTGCTTGTTTTGATAAATGACTCTACACTTTTAATGAGCAGTTCCTGAACAGAGGAGGAGAAGGATTTGGCAGAGTTTGGTTTGGTTTTGGTTGTTATCTGTTTGGCATCAGCTGAACACACAAACTACGGACTGTCATAGATGTGGATTTATTATTGCACACTTTGATTCTGAGACCCCTACAAATACCTGCTCTCAAATGTAGTAACGTAAATGTAAAAAGTTAAGAAAAGTACAGATTCAGATACCCTTAATTGCAGTACTTCACTAAGTTTACGTCATTACATTCCACTAGTGACGACATCGCACTTAACAACTCTACAGAACTTATTTGCTGTGAGGATTAGCCACTCCTTTCAAAGTAATATAACCTGAATGACAACGGTGGCACGCACAGCGGCTACCGGAATGAGGTGAAGACGTTCGACATTGCCCCATATAACGAGAGCGAGACAGAGAGAGGGAGAGACAGAGACAGAGAGAGGGAGAGACAGAGAGAGAAAAAGTGAGTGAGTGTTGATCTAAGGAGCAGCCGACCAGCAGATGGAGAAGAAACAGAGGCCACACTGCCCAAGCTGTGCAGTGTGGCTGGGGTGGGTGCCATATTGTGAAGGCACAGATGATAGCCGAGTGGCCTATTTAGGAACTAAGGCAGAGATTCTCAAGCGGCGGTGCGCGAACAAGGAAGGTCTGGCTAGTTTTAAAGCTCCTATATTACGCAAAATGAACTTGTGAGCTTTTAGCTGATGTCATGTAGTGGTAAATTTCATGTCATCAGCAAACTTTTACCTTTTAGTTCAGCAAAGACTGGCAGTTCCAGGGCTGAAATCATCCAAATGCTTCTAGTGAAGGTGTATGGAGTTTAAAAGCGCAAAGAAGCACGTCCTGTATTACCACATGACATCACAAGGTGGAACGGAGTATTTTCTGTTTGAGAGAAGAAGAGTTTGTGTGTTAAACATGTGTGAAAGAAACACAACTCCAGGTGTGTTTGTGAGGAGGAAATAACATTATAACTTAGATCAGAAAACAGTGTAATATCGGCCTTTTAATACCATACTGTGACAAAACAATATCTCCATGGAAACAAGTAAGTAGTCCACCAGAAAAGTTACATAGTGCACAGTTTCTGAGCTGCCTTCATACTTAAATACACAAAATATTGCAAAAGTATCAATAATGAAATTGTACTTTTTAAAATTGTATTAATGATAATGAAGTCCAAAATTAGTCCTGATTTAGTTCTGGTTTTCACTAGTATATTAAAGCATGTATTTTTTTGTTTTTGTTTGATTATATCAGAAATTATTGAGTCAAAAAGTGCGTATAGACATTAAACAGCTCTACCTTACATTTATTAAAATATAAGTGGTTTTAAAGCTCAGAAAACCTAGAAAAACTGGCATTCTGACTGTGATTGGGTTTCCTCGCCACAGATCTAAACTGTAACTTGGTCTGGTCTGGTCTCCATGAAGATAGAAAGGTTTAATGCCAGACTGTGAAACATTCCAGACAAAGCAATAACATCTCAAAGGAAAACATACCATCAACACTACCGGTCAAAAGTTGTCAAAACACCTTAATTTTTCCAGTTATTTATTGCAATTGAAGTTGTGCAACTCCAATGAAGAGCTTGAAATGATACAAAGGTAAGAAGTGAAAAGCCAGAAGTTAAAAAAAAAAAAAAAGATAAAAGATAACAAAACAGTCCAAAGTCCAAGCTCTGACCAAAACTACCTCAGGAAAAAAGAACAAGATGGTAAACTTGAAAACATGGAGTGTCCAGCAGTTAAACCCCGTCGAGCTGCTTTGGGATGAACTGGACAGAAGAGTGAAGCAAACTACAAGTGCCACATATTTACGGGAACTTCTGCAACAGACTTGGGAAGAACTTTCTGAAGAATATTTGATTTCTATTGTAAAACGAACGAGCCACGAGTGGGTTCAGCTGTTATATCTGCCAAATGTGGACACTTTCATGAATCAAAAGTTAAAAATACGTTTTGGTCAACAGTAAACAGTTAAAAAAAAAAAGGAAAAAGTGTAGAGTTCTACTGTGTATACTGTTGTGTCATCAGGCAAGACACTCCAACAGTCTTGCTTCTGTTTCGGTGTTAGTGTAACTTTGGTTTGACTTGGTAAATGAATATAGCTCCACATGTTGTCTCCCTGGGATAACAATAGAAACATAATCACATAAGACAATGGATTAGTCTGTTCTGTGGGGCTATATTAGGATAACCTCCAAATGGATTCACTGCATTACCTCAACACAATTTAATTACAGCATCTGAAATATTATTATTATTATTTTACATCAACATATGTCTTTGCTGAGAAAATATTATTCCTTAAATGTCCTATATTAGACAAAATTTACTTTAATGCTGTGACTTCCTCAAAAACAGACCTGGAAATGTGTTTTGTTTTATTCACACACGTTGAGTAATCCTTTATTATTAGTCTGTCTACATCTCCAAAGCTCGAAACGCTCAGTTCTACCTTGTGATGTCATGAAGTGGTGGTTTTCAGGTGAGCAGCTACCTTTAGTTGTGTACGGATCTGCAATGCCAAGGGCTGAAATCGTCCAAATCATTTAGTGAAGGTGTATAGCGTTTAAAAACACCGTGGACCCCTTGCTATATTACCACATGACGTCACAAGGTTTGTTTGTTGAGTGTTTTCCATTTGAGAGAAGAAATGAGCCTAAATAAGCAGGGTTTGTGTGTTAAACATGTGTGAATGAAACAAAACACAACTCTGGGTATGTTTGTGATGAGAAAACATTAAAACATAGATCCAAAGCTAGATTCATACTGGAATTGGAAACTGGACAGTCTATCTTGTTCTTTTTTTACTGTTAGAAGGATATTCCCAATAGCAAACAAAGAATATTTCTACATTTTATAAGGTGAAAATATTACATGTGGCTGGTGTCCATTTTGTTGTATGTTTTGCCATCATCTGGTGGCTTAAAATGTACATTGCAGCTCCCCTTTTCACACGTTTGGTACATGCCTCTGGAAAGGCTGTTTGTTATGTAGGGCAAGGCTGTATGACCAAAAATAATCAGAATTTTGTTTATTTTCATATTGAGCAATGACAATTTTCTATTTTATTTTACTTTATCTTTTTAAAAATGGATAAAACTGTCAGTCAATGTTAATTTCCTTAATGTAACCAATGCAGACCAGGCCCGTCGACAGAAAATTGGGAGGCCCGGGGCAAGGAGCATCACATGGGCCCCCCTCAAATATGAATTAAGAGGAAGACATTTTAATCTGTTAAAATAAAGAATAGCCAAATTTCTTCATACAGATTCTTCCATCTGCTCCAAACCTTGTGCTTTTACCGACAGTACACCTACTTCTACATTATAAAAAACAAGCAGATCTTTGACCATAAAAATGAGTGAATCTTAAAAGTGCACTGCATAACTCAACAGCTAGGGGGCCCACCACTTGCTTGTATGGAGATGTCGTTGCTTTGGGTATCTACTACAGTATAACTATGAACTTATGTATCATCATGGAGATGTAACTAACCCACGTTACAGGTCAAGTCTGCGAAGAGGGGACCCCAGTGGTGTTTTTGCAATTAAAAAAAACCCATAACTAAAGAGATGGTATATAGATGTTTAATGCTATACTGTGTAACATTCCAGGCAAAGCAATAAAATCACCATGGAGACAAGTAAGTGACAGACCACTGACGTTGCGCAGTGCATCTTTAAAGTCACAGTATGTAACTTTTTGGCCAAAAACAGACACAATTATAAGCATTTTTTGTTTTTTTGTTGTTGTGTTTTTGGTTGTGTGACTGTGCGCGGGCTTGCATCTCCACAGACCTGACTCTCATTTGGTCTAACTATAATATTCCACAGTATGTACGGCAGATGGAGAATGTTTCACGGTATGGCTTTAACTTTTCAATTTCATTTCAAACACAGCACTATTTTTACATAATTTGTTATTGAGATTGCAAACTTTCATATTTCCTCACAATTTATGTGTGGGTGTGTAGTACTCAGTTACCTTTACTTGAGTAACTTTTTCAGAGAAATACTTTTCAGCGTACTTTTAACTCCTATTGGAGTATTTTTTTTTTTTAAGTGAAGTAAGAGTGCTTTTACTTGAAGAAAAGTTTTGGTTCCTCTTCCCACTGTGAGTAAGTCTAAAGTGACAAAAGCTCCATATGGACAATATTAAATGATTTGAACATTTGTGTTTTTTGCATTGCTCCTTCAATTATGATTTAGTTTGTCTCATTTTTGTGTCTATCTTTTGAAAATACCACATTTTGCTCTTAATTTTAATTAAATTTGTCCTTCCAACTACATTAACTTTAAAATATAAATAAGATGCTATGTCCTGACAGTTACTCTTACCTGAATAGTAGCTTTCCCAAATACTTTTTTACTTTTTGTCGATTTCTTGAAATACTTCTACTTGAGTAATATTATTTTTGAGGTTATGTTACTCTTAAGTAACTGTGTAACATTTTGGTTAAGGGTCTGTCACTTGCTTTTTTCTATGAATATGTCATTTCTCTGTCTGAAATGTTCCACAGTATGACATTAAACAGCTCTACCTTACGGTTATTAAATTACAGGTGGTTTTATAGCTCAAAAATACCTAGAAAAAAGACATTCTGACTGTGAGCACGGTCATCTTTCCACAGATCTCACCTGTAACTTGGTCTGGTTTGGGTTACATGAAGACAGAAAAAATTCCCTCCACCGGAAAAGTTACACAATGCACCTTTAACACAATTTTGGCCTTTCAACTAGGGGTGTGCAAAAATATCGGAATATCGATATATCGTATCGTTTAATGTGATGATACAGTATCGATATCGTGGGCTACTGTATCGATATATCACCAAGAGTATTTTTATGTGTGTTTTAATAAATTATTTTGTTACAGTGCTACAGTTTTGTTGCTTGTGGAGTGAAAGGAAACTCATTTATGCAACAAATTTGACATTTTCACTGTTTTGATGATTAAAATGTTTGTGTTTCATATGAACTTTGCACAAAAAGTGATTTAACAAAAGACTTTTAGTGTCACAGCCATGATTTAGCCTTTATTTTTTATTGAACTGTATCGAATCGATTTGAAATGTATATTGAATCGAAACTGCACTGTATCGAGATATGTATCGTATCGTGGCCTGTGTATCGAGGTATGTATCGTATCGGCAACTTCTTTCAACCCACCTCCTTTGACTATGTAATCAGTGTTCGAAATGAGCACTGAAATTACCACCAAAATTTTAATAATGTGGTGTAGCCTCTATGTAACAGGGCGCAGCACTTATGAAAGTGGGTCAGTTTGGATGAGAGAACTTCCTCCTTGTGCAATTGTACAATCACTTTACAAAACCTTACTTACATGACTCTCCTGATCAAAGGTCTAAGTCACAATAACAAACTGTTTCCATGAGAAGTTAAGGGCATTCTCTCTGATCATATCTGTTATTTAGTGTTTTGTTTTATTGTTTTTTTCACACTGCCGGGTTTCTGATGACATTACAATGTTATAGGCCAATATTATTTAATCCAGATGTGAAATTATTATAGTCCATCTGCAGATTTTTTTTGTAATACAGAATGGTCTTGGGTCTAGTCAGTAATAGAAATGATCAGGTTCTATATTTGTGAATTTATTTTTCTGATATTTCATGGCAAAAAAATATATAATTAATAAGAAAAACTGGCCCTTGCTCTTGTTTATGACATCGTAAAATCTGAAAAACCACCAGTAGGACCAGTGCAAAGATCAGCTTGGTTCCTTGTGGAGATATGGATTTTTTTTGAGCCGATATTTGACATTTTGATGATAATGACCTTAAGTCCTTAGTACAGACAAGGGCTGTAACGAAAGATTAAACTAACAGCAAATTTTTTGATTCATTGAGTAATCTATCGACTGTTTTTTCAATTATTCTGTTAATTGAATTATAACTTTTTAATAGAGCAATTTGTTCTTAATTTTCCATTAAGATTCATGTTGTTGTTTTTATTAGTGAGGTTAATAAAAACTGTATTTTGTCTTATAGAAACCCATGCAGAGTATGTTACTGCATCATGTAAGACAAGGACAGAAAATGCTGCTTAACAATTTAATGTACAGGCTGTAAAAAAGAACTACAGTTATGGACAGACCGACAGGTGTTAAATGAACAGCTGTGTGAAGGAAATTTATATTGTGGAAAGATTTCTCTCAATCTGTCTTTGTGTAAATGAATGTGATTTCTACTTGAGACCCAAACCATTCATTAACATGTTCAGACTCAGCAGACACAACTGTCTCCTCCTCAGGAAACGATGTATTGTGTGTATTGTCTTAAAATGTATGTTAAGTTGATTAACATTAGCCTCTGAAACAAGTTACTCTGCTTTGATATGTATGTAACTTGTATTTCTGTATAAATACTCAGAGCTCAAATATTCCAGAGCAGATACTGAGGGAGAGACACTGGAAAAATGTAGTAGAGACATGCTGCTGGAGAAGAGGCTGTTGGTCTGTGGCCAGGGCAAGCCTTGGCCCTGTCCATATCTGCTGTAACAAGAATAAACCTTGGTCTATATTCCAAAAACTCATCGGGCTTTGCAAATGGATTAATTATTTATCATGAAGAGATATATAATTTTTTTCCACAACAGCTGACAAAAAGTATTGGTGGCAAGTATCGGCTACACTTCTGGGGAAATCCTCTGATATAACTATTACTACGGATGACCAATGTACCATGCCTGATCTGAAACTATAAAACAATTATAAAAATGTCTTTGTAGTTTCTTTTTTTCCTATTTTCACTTACTACAATGTTTCTGTGAAGCTGAAACAAGTTTACCAATAAGAGCCAAGAACTGAAATAATCGTCAACTAAATACACGCTTTCTGAATTCCACAAATTCCACAGGACATGTGCTGAGAGACTGACACAAAATGACATAAGAACTGCGTAAAAATAAAGTGACGTAAATATACACTATAAAGATTCATCTTAAGAATAACTGCTAGATTAATAAACAAAATCATCCTTTGTCTTTGTGCCTTTGTTTTAAACAAAATTATCTGTTCCCAGGTCTGAAACTGTAACTGTAAACTGTCACCAGCATTCATAGCAAAATGGCAATTTTACTACTACTACTTTAGTACTACTACTACTACATCTACCACTAACTAACTATTAATGGTGATAATACAAAATGATCAGTCCTACTGCTACTGCTACTACTACTACTAATAATAATAATAATAATTTATAATAATTTATAATAATATACAAATAATAAGCAAAATAGCAGTTTTCATTACTACTACTGCTACTACTGCTACTACTATTACTACTATTACTACTAGGGCTGGGCGATATGGATCAAAAAATATATCTCGATATATTTTGCTATATCTCGATATACGATATATATCTCGATATATGTTCAAGAAAAAATAACCCCCTAAAACTGAAAACTGCAAAAACAAGTATGCCAAATTCCACAAGGTCCTTTTTTTTTAAATTGAAGTGTAAGAGGTCGGCAGTTCTTATAGGAACATTTAAGATTACAAAAAAACCTAATTACATAAATAATAATTTAACTGTAAAATAAAAGAAATAATACATATTTCTTTCTTTTCATTCATAAATAAAACAACTCAACACAAGCTCATCTTTGCATTAACTCTGTTATCCAAACCATAATCATAACCGTGAGCTCCTTCAGCAGAAGAAGTTCAGGATGTTCCTTATTTCAATAGATCCATGTTATTATCCAGCAGTAAGGAGCTGTGAGGTTTAATCCCACAATCCACTGCAGATCAAACCCAATGATTCCAAACACTATTGTACAAGTGACACTGCAACAGATTAATTAAAATCTTCTGCATAAATAGACTTTACATTGCTAAACTTTACAAGATATAAAGCATAACGACTCTAGAGCCACATCAACCCGTTTGAGATAATAATGTGTTTAATGCAGTTTTGCGCACGTGTGTTTACATTTTACAGAAACGAAACTTAAGTGCATGGCTCATTTGCATAAACATAAATATTTAAAATATCGAGATATCGCCCACCCCTAATTACTACTACTGCTACTTATATTAATATTAATATAAAATTATCAGGTCTTAAATAAACCATGCCATGTTAATAGAAAAATAGCAGATTTATTTACTACTATTGCTTCTACTACTACTACCTCTACTACTCCTACTCCCACTCCTACTACTACTGATAACGGTAATACAAAATGATCTGTTCTCAGGTCTGAAACAAGCTGTTACTCATCAGCGTTAATAGCAAAATAGCAGTGTTTTCACCACTACTACTATTACTACTACAAAAACAAAAACTACTACTACCACCACTACTACTACTTTCACAACTACTTTAACTATTCCTTCTGGTATTCACAATAACAGAAATACAAAATGATCTGTTCTCAGTTCTGAAATAAACTGTTATTCATCACCAGCGTTAACAGCAAAATAGCAGATTTGCAGTGAGGCATAGGAAAATTCTCCTTGGCTCGCAGCTCCACCCGACCAGCCAAGTGATGGGGCTGCACCTGTGACGTACGCAAACAGATTCATCACCACCACTGATTCACAAACACGGACAACAGCGAGAGGAGAGTCCACGCTAGACCAGTCGCTCCATATGGTCCAACTGTGAGGAGACTACAACAAGTGGCAAAAATAGACAGAACCGCTAACTTCATTCACATCACAGTTTTCTTAGCAATTATTGTGGTTTTCGGAGTACAATATTATAAAAGTATCATTTGCAAGTACGATTTCACACAAAAAAAAATCATGTTCAAGGCAGGATTAAACCAGGAGTGAACCAGGACTGACTCACCTGCTTGTCTCTACAGGGATACGTTATGTGCAATACTTTGAACCTTTCTAGGGAAAACATTAACATCTCCATGGAGACAAAAAAGTGGCAGACCCTCCACCAGAAAAGTTACACAGTGCCACTTTAAACTGGGACTAAAGACAGTGTTCATTTACAGTTTTATAGCAATGATTATGGCTTTTGGAGAGCAATGTTATAAGGGTAAAATTATGGCTTAAAAATACAAAATCAGGTCTAAAGCAGGACTAAACCAGAACTTAACCAGGATTTAACCAGGACCAAACCAAGACTGACACAGCAATAAGCCAGATCACTACATATGTAACAGCCCTGACAATAACTAATCAAAGTTACAAGCTTTGTAAAAGGTAGTTGGAAAAAAAAACAACTACTATTTTATAAAGCGTTATACACCCATTTGACATGTCTTAACTTAAAAGCTTACGCACTACCAAACGAATACAAAAAAGGTATAAAAATGAAAATTCCTCTTTAAATTACAAGATTTTGAGTGGGTTGTTGTGGGATTGTTATAGAGCAGTATCACCACCAATGAATGACAAAAGCTCATTTTTAACTCTTTCATTTTTAACTTTTAACTTTAATAATGCAATTTCTTAACATTATTATTTTCTTTGTGGTTCTTGCAAATGATTATTAAAGCAATTAGTGGTGAATTACATCATTCCTGCTACTGAACTGAATAATTATATAGAAGTTTATGGGTACTTGTAATTACAACATCTCAACTTGTGGCACTAAGTCTTATTGAATCTTATATTCACTAGTCTAACCATATAACAGCTTTCCAAATGTGGATCATTATAACAGTTTGTAACCTTTTTTTTTTTTTTTTTCTCTCCTAATAAAACATAAACGTGACAAGATGTTTACTTCATTAAGTTAAGTTCATAAGTTCATTCACTCCTATCTTGGCAATGTAAACCGATCATAGTATTACATGTAACTATTGTAGGAAATGTGTTATTATTTTTGTATTGTAGGCATAAAAAATCATTTAAAAAGAAAATTTTCCAAACTCATATTTAGAGTGGCACCTCGCATGACTTCTTGAAATGGAAATTAGGTCAGTGCGTCTCTTTTTTTTGGCTGAGGGCTTGAAACCAGGCAGCCACATGTACTTCACTATTACAACTCAATTACAGCCTTATACGTTTGATTATTAATATTAGTTACATATAAACACCCCGCATATATCTTTAAAAGGAAATAATAACTGGCATACGTGTGGAGCCAAAAAATGGGGTCACCAGAGCGCACCTTATGTAACCGGTGGCGCTGTTTGGCCAATAATACCCAAAAATAAAGCTTCAGACGTGACCAATGTAGCCGATCTTACCTTGTAGTGGCTCCCGGGAGGTGTAGTTTATGTCAAGCCCAAAGAAAGGATCATTTCTTCGGCGTGCTGAGAAGAGGGAGCCTTGGCTTTGGGTTGGGAGAACTCCTCTTGTGTCTTTGTGGTGGACTTGCCTTGTGCGGCTGTACTAGTTTGTTTCGTAAGAGTCTGACTGCGCATGCCCCGCCTTCCAAGCCTACTCTGACGTTGCGTTCGCGCTTCAACTGTAAAAATAACAACAGTGGAGACGTAAACTAGAATAACGTCAGTATTTTACCATCAAAACACAATATTGTCGTTTAGTAAATTATACGCTGTATGTAGACTTTCAGATAGATAATATAATGAGACATGCTATTTTAAAATCAGGAAATACAGACGTAGCAACATAAAAAACAAGCTGTGTATTGTTTTAACTGTGATATTTCATTGTTCGGTTAAAATACACGTGCTAATACGTTAAGCTTAAAATATCTTCCTTCTGTTATTGTTAAAATGCGAGCGTTTTTGCTGATTATTCCCCAAAATATGCGATTTAAACTGTGCAATTCGTCTATTCCGATTAGCGCATGAACGCAGCACTCGGGTCTGTCAAACGTGAAGGGTGACGTTTTGCAAACGCCGCGCTCTGATTGGTCGAAGTTGGGTCACATGTACGGGGATAGGTCACGTTTAAGAGGCATGGAGGGGCGGGAGCCGGCGCACACAGCAGCGGGACAGAAGAGCAGCTGTGGCCGCCTTATCAGCTCCGTCTCCCGGCTGAGAAACAAAACACGACGGCCTCTTTTTCTCTCTCGGGGTCAAGTTTACAGTATCTTCCGCGGCGGAACAAAAGCCAGCCCCGTTACCTACTTAACCCGAACACACAATTTCGAGATTTTAAATGGGTGTTTGCGATGCCTGGTCCGAATTAATTTATATTTTATTTGGGGGCAGTAAAGGGTAAACTGCTAACAGGCTAATCAGACGTGCTAAACATCAACACATTCAGGTTAGGTCTGGCTAAATAAAGTATAATGTAAAGTAAAGTCTAAAGGGATCAAATCAGTTCTATACAAGTAAACCAAACGAAATAAATAAATAAAAAACACTGCATATTAAATAAACAAATATGTTTATTGTTGTAGCCTATGTATGTTGTATTTTAAAAAGAAAACAATTATAGCTCACTGTAGGGTAAACTGCCTAAATAAATAGCATATTAATTAAAGATTTAGCTGCTAGATAAACAATATGTACTTTATTTATAAGCATTTTAAAATGGTGGTTCCAGCCTTCAATCCATAGATAAATAGCACAAGAAATTTGTCATATAAAATAAAATTCTTTAGAATACCATGTCCTTGTTTTGTTTTGTTTTATCAATAAATTACTAAACACTTGGGTCTAATCGTGTAGACTACTTAAAATTATGTACGCTACATGTCGTTTTACATAGTCATAGTACCTACAAAAGCTTTTGGAGAGACAAAAATCAGTTCACTCTACCACTACTATTATTAAAGATGCATTGTGTAACTTTTTGGTTAGGCGTCTGTCACCTGCTTGATTTTATAGATATGCCATTGTCCAGAGTGTGACATTAAACAGCTCTACCTTTGATATATCCAATTACAGGTGGTTTTATAGCTCAAAAATACCCCAAAACAGGCATTCTGACTGTGAGCGGGGTCGTCTCTCTCCACAGATCTGACTTGTAACTTGGTCTAGCTTGATCTCCGTGAAGTTAGAAAGGTTTAATACCATACTGTGGAACATTCCAGACGAAGGAAGAACATCTCCATGGAGAAAAAGATTTGACGGACCCACCATCGGAAAAGTTACACAATGCACATTTAAGTTTAACCATATGGTACCAATATTGCGATAATTTTACAGACTAATTTAAATGGAACCCAGGCTTTAGTTTGGTAAAGGCCGTCCGTATCAGCTGCCTATTATACGTAATACATCTGTCATCCCCCAGGGGCATGCCAGAAGAAACCTGGCGTCATGAGCTGTGAGTGAGAGATACTGTAGGTGTAAAAACAGATTAAAATGGAAAAACCAGCGATTCCCATTCATCATTTTTAATACATAATACAGATTCTTCGTCATCTTATCGTTTTTTCCCTGGAATGTTATTGCTTTTTGTAGAATGTTCCACAGTAAAAACATGTCTATCATGAGGGAGGCGAGCAGGTTAAAGCACTACGCTATGTTACAGGTCAGATCTGTGGAGAGGCGCCTCTATTCGCAGAAGGAATTATTGTCTTTTTGAGTAATAGAAACAGCTGTAATGAATAAATGTGGGGATGGATATGTTTAAAGTCACACCATGGAACATTCCAGGGAATGCAATAACATCTCCACACACATATGGATTTTAGATTTTCACGTTTTTGACTCGAAAACTGCAAACTGACCAGTGAAGTTGCCCCCCCCTCCAAAAAAAAAAGACTCGAAATTGTACATAATGCCTTTAAAACACCAAATACACAATTTAGAAGTGTAAAAAGAAGAATGGATCTAGTGTTATCTTTCTCTTCCTGTTAAGGTCTGGCAAGAGGGACCCAAAAGCAGAGCCAGGAGTCAGTCAAGTTTTAAACAGTTTATTTTACAAACAGAGGGCAGGCTGAGGAGGCAGGGAGCTGGCCGGCTTCTCCAGAGGCAACAGCAGACAACCACAGAGACACCGAACAGGACGGAATTATCTGGCAAAGTGGTGGTGAGAAGACCAGGGCTAAATACAGAGGCTGATGGAGGAATTGATTGCAGGTGTGTCTCATCTGCTCTGGAAGAGCCAGCCACGCCCCTGCCACACTCAAGCTCTGCAACAAAAAAGGGAGGGGGAGAGAACAAAAACCAAATCCTAACAGTACCCCCCCCCTCAACAGACGCCCCCTGGCGTCCTACCAGGCTTGTCCAGATGGAGAGTATAGAAGTCAGTGAGTAGCTGTGGGTCCAGAATAAGGGAGCGGGAGATCCACGATCGCTCCTCAGGACCATACCCCTCCCAGTCTACCAGATACTGGAAGCCGCGGCCCCGTCTCCGGACATCCAGCAAACGCCGAACAGTGAAGGCAGGATGGTTGTCAACAATCCAGGGGGGTAGAGGGGGTTCGGCTGGAGGGCTCAGGGGACTCGTGGAAACAGGTTTAAGGAGAGACACATGAAAGGCAGGGTGGACATTCAAAGACGGGGGCAGCTTCAGTTTAACAATGGTGGGATTGATTATGCGCTCAATGACAAAAGGACCGATATACCTGGGTGCCAGTTTGCAGGACTCAGTCTGAAGAGGTAAGTCACGGGTCGAGAGCCAAACCTCTTGGCCAGGCACATAGTCAGGAGCAGGAGAACGATGGCGATCAGCAAGTCTCTGGTTACGAGCGGCCGTACAGCATATTACAGCACAATCTCCCCAACTGCATGGGTTCCTCGATGTTGGAGGAGGAGGTGGTGGAAGCTGGGACTTCAGGTGTCGTCACTCGTGGAAGGGTGGAGAGAGCTGGCTTTTGGGCAGCTCTAGAGTGTGAAAAAGGGAAACTTTGCCTAGCTGCTCTCTCCCTACGCCTTTCCCTTTATCCCTTCCCTTTATCTAAACAGATAGCTAGAGAAAATAAGCTTTTCCAAAGAGGTGGTTTCATCACGGGCAGCTAGTTCATCTTTAATCTCTTCACTTAAACCCCAGAAGAACACCCCTTGCAAAGCCTTCTCATCCCACCCACATTCTACGGCCAAGATACGGAAATCAATGGAGTAAGAAGAAACTGAGTCAGAACCTTGACGTAGAGATAGAAGCCTGTTACTGGCTTCTTTACTTTGAAGAGGATGATCGAAAACCTTACGCATTTCAGCAGTAAATGTATGTAATGAGTTGCAAATGGAATCGTAGCTATTAGCTAAAGCCACTGCCCAAGCTGACACCTTGTCGGAAAGTAAACTCATAATGAAAGCTACTTTGGCTTTATCAGTAGCGTAAGTTAGCGGCTGTTGGTCAAAAACTAACATACATTGATTAAAAATTGTCTACTGTCCCTAATTCTTCAGAATACTGCAGGTGTTGGGATGAATGGATCACGGACTGGGCAAAATGGACCTGGAAATGCAGGAACAGGTGGAGCTGGAGCTGGTGTAGGTGCTGGAGCTGAAGCTGAGCCGAAAGGTAGAAGCAACATGAAAGATGGCTGCTGAGCTGAGACACAACTAGTGAGAGTTTGCAGGGAGTCCAAATCTCCTTTACGTTTCTCTTGCTGTCCCACACGAGCTCTTGAAAGTAATGCTGTTCGACTTCTGCGGGATCCATTGTCCTCTGGAAGACCACCTCACCCTTGCCACACTCAAGTCTGCAACAAAAAAGGAGGGGGGAGAACAAAAACCAATCCTAACACTTCCTCTCTTTCATCAATCTCTCTCCCTCTCTATCTCTCCCTTCCTCATTTCTCCCCCCCCCCCCCTCTTCTCCCTGTTGTTTGAATTCTCTCTCTTTCTCCCCCTCCCTACTCACTCCTTTCTCTGTCTCCCTTTGTCCCTCTTCCTCTCCCTCTCTTTTGCTCCCTCCCTCTCTCCTTCTTCCACTCTTTCTCCCCCTTTCTTTCTTTTTTCTTCTTTCTCTTCTTCTCTCCTCCATTCCTCCCTCCTCTCCTCTCTCTCCCTCTCTCTCCCTCACTCCCTCTCTCTCTCTCTCCCTCTTCCCACTCTTTCTCTCTCTCCTCCCTCTCTCTCCCTCCCTACCCCATCCTCTCTCTATCTCCCTCTGTCCCTCGTCCTCTCTAACTCTCCCTCTCTCTCTTCACTCATTCTCTCCCTCTTCCTCCCGCCATCCCTCTTCCTCCCTCATCTCCACTCTTTCTCTCCCTCCCTCTCCACTCTTTCTCTCCATCCTCCCTCCTCCTCTTTCTCTCTCCTCCCTCCCTCCCTCTCTCTCCTCTTCTCCTTCCTCTTCCACTCTTTCTCTCCATCCCTCCCTCCCTCTTCCACTCTTCCCCCTCCCTCTCTCTCTTCCACTCTTTCTCTCCCTCCTCCCTCTCTTCCACTCTTTCTCCCCTCCCTCTTCCCTCTTCCACTCTTTCTCTCCCTCCATCCCTCCCTTATCTTTCTCCCCCTCCTCCACCCTTCTCTCTTTCTCCCTCCCTGTCTCTCCCTTCCTCTCTCTTTATTTCTCCCTCTCCTCCTTCTCCTTCCTCTACTTCCTCGTCTCCTCCTCCTCTTCTCCTCCTCCTCATCTCCTCCTCCTCTTCTTCTCCTCCTCGTCTCCTCCTCCTCTCTCCCTCTCGTTCCTCTCCTCGTCTCCCACACCTGCAGCTTCACATCGTGCCGTTCACCTCTGACTCACGCCGTTCTTCACTCACGGGCTAAATTTAACTGATGGAGGAGCGAAGGAGCCAAAGCCCTCGAGTCATGATATAACAGCTCCTTGAGCACCGCCAGGTCCACTCGGGCTTGGTTCTGCCTCTGGTCGCTCCACTCATCCCAAGGTTGCCGGTTCGAATCCCGCTCTCGACGTCACTGACACCAAAAACGTCGTCGGTAGAGCGATGAGATCCACTGACCCACAGTTTGGCCATGTGGTTCCGTCTCACACTGATGAATACTGGACCAGGTTTAGTCCTGATTTAGACCTGGTTTAGACTTGGCTCAGACCTGCTTTAGTCCTGGTTTAGTCCTGGTTAGACCTGGATTAGACCTGGATTAGATCTGATTTAGATTTGGTGTAGACCTGGTTTAGACCCTGGTTTAGACTTGGTTTAGACTTTTAGACCTGGTTTAGACTGCCGGTTTAGATGGTCTGGTTTAGACTGTTTTTAGACCTGGTTTAGACCTGGTTTAGACCTGGTTTACTTGGTTTAGACCTGGTTTAGACCTGGTTTAGAACTGGTTTAGATCTGGTTTAAATTGGTTTAGATCTGGTTTAGGTTTACTGGTGGTTTAGAATCTGATTTAGACCTGGTTTAGACCTGGGTTAGATCTGGTTTAGACCTGGTTTAGACCTGTGTGAAAAATCCTCTCAGTCGTCCTGGTAGAATTCATGGCAAAGGAGAAACTGAATTTGTCAACTGGACAAAGTTTATTTGGTGGAAGACGTTTCACAGCTCATCCAAGCTGCTTCTTCAGTTCTGGTCAGACGCTGGTGGACACTTCCTTATGTCTGTCTGTAACTACAATGAAACTTGTACGGAGGTTTTGGATGCAGTGGCTCCACTAAGGCTAAAGCCCACAGAGCCCATGACACAGCCTTGGCTAAATGGGAATACACGCGAGGCTAGGAGCTCATGTAGACGCGCTTTAAGTACTTTGAAGTTTCTCGTAAATCCATGTGTGACAAACGTGGTTGTGCCCCTCATGTACACTCTGTGAAAATGTTTTATCATTCTTTAGGAATAAAAAGTCTCTGCTCTTAGGCTACGTTCAGACTGCAGGGCTTAACGCTCAATTCCGATTTTTTTGTGAAATCTGATGTTTTTGCGAGGTCATTAAATGCGACTTGTATGCGATCCCCTGTGTGAACAGTAAACGGCCCGAAAGTGTCCCGCATGTGCACTGGAGGACACAATGACATCAACCGCAGTGAGCGTGCTCTGTGTTTATGGAAGTTGTGCAAACATGGACGTGAACATTGATCACCTGGCGATTTTAAAGTTCCTCTCGTACCGGAGCCCGAACATGAACAACTTACTTGTTTTAAGGAGGAGATTGAGAAGGAGAAGGATGAGGTTTTTTGGCCGTGGCGTTTTGTAGGACAGGAGAGGAACTTTAAAATCGCCAGGTGATCAATGCTTGCATCCATGTTTGGACAACTTCCGTAAACACAGAGCACGCTCACTGCGGTTGAATACAAGTCGCATTTAATTGGAAATGTGAATGACCTCGCAAAAACATCGGATTTCACAAAAAAATCGGAAATGAGCGTTAAGCCCTGCAGTCTGAACGTAGCCCAAGTGGCCTGGGTCGCATTTGAAAAAATCGGATCTGTGCCATTCAGACTGTCAATTAAAGATCGGATACAGGTCACATAGAAGCCAAAAAATCGGATTTGGGTCACTTCAGGCTGCAGTCTGAACGCAGCCTTAGACTGTCGCTGCCTTCTGCTGTGGACCTTGTAGCTTCAACAGTCTGTAAAACACTTTTTCAGAGTTTTGAACCAGTGTCTCTTTTGGACCTGAAAAAAATTGTATTATTCCAAGTCGTTTGTTCAAGGATGTTTTTGATTCTATTGGACCTTACATTGCTTCTGATCTGAACCTGTCTCACTCTCAAATGTCTGGCTGTTTTCCCACTGCCCTGAAACATGCTGTAGTCCAGTCACTCATCAAAAAGCCTAATCTTGACTCAAATATTCTTGGTAATTTTAGACCTATCTCAAAGTTGCCCTTTTTATCTAAGGTTTTGGAGAGGGTTTTTTATGACCAACTACACACTTACCTTAATCTTAATGACATTGGTGAAAAATTCTAATCTGGTTTTAAATCTCAGCACAAAACTGAAACAGCTCTTTTAAAAGTTTTTAATGACCTACTTTTAACTGTTGACTCTGGGAAATCCACTGTTCTTTTGCTTTTAGACATATCAGCCGCCTTTGACACGGTGGATCACAGCGCCTGGAGACACGTGGGCATTAAGGGCACAGTGCTCTGTTGGTTCTGGTCATATCTGTCAGACAGGAGTTTCTCTGTAAACTTAGGACAGTACTCCTCCTGTGTCTCCCTTACAGTACGGTGTGCTCTAGGGTTCTACGTTAGCGCCGGCCCTCTTTGCTCTGTACATGCTCCCCCTGGGTGATGTTTTTAGAAAGCATTGGTACATCTTCTTGTGAAGTGGCTGTTTTGTTTCTCCAGTATAGTGTTCACTGGAGTCTTCACTACACTGAATGGAGTAGACCACATGGCTTTGTGGCTTGTGTTTTGTCCTTTGGGTTGGACCAGTTTCTGCCTTAAAGTGTTTGTAGGTTTGAAATAGACTGGGATCTCATGTTGTCTTAAAATCCTCTGTAGTTTTTAAGAAACACCAACTCCTGGGTTCTGATTCTCTGTTGTCCTGTGTTCCAGTGTTCTTTAAAGAAGCCTCACACACCTGCTTTTTGATTCTCACCATCCATGCATGCTTCTGACTTCCTTACTTTCTGTGCTGTGTTTGACGCGACTTAAACTTGAAAATGTATCAACCAGACGAGAGCAACAGTTTTTGTTGTGAAATACAAAAGAATTTGCAAATCTGACTTTGTGAAAGTTGTTGATGTCTGTCAGCCACCTTTGAATTTTGCCAACCAAAAATGTGATCAGTGGTAAAATGAAGACATATGTGCTGTTTGAATCATCTTGAATTTGGCGCCTCATCTCTTCTAATCGCATGTACCCAGTGCACTCGGAGTCGTGTGTCAGTGGGGAAATGATGAAAACTGAGGTGTGGCTGTAACTGTTGATTAACCGAACATAATGGAATGCTACAATGACATGTAGATGAAGAAAACTGGGACATTTTCTCATTTTTCCTAGATTTTGTCTAACAGAGCCCGGCGAAAGTTGTCATCGCATGTTTGCAAACATCTTCCTGGTTTGTGACGTAAACATGAATAGAACCAAAACCCACAATTCGATGAAACGTTCTGCACCGAAAACGCTCTGCAGTCGCACCCAAAAGGCAGAGGAAGATAACCATCTCATAAAAAGTTGAACACGCTGAAGAAGAGAACTTACTGAACATCACGGAATAAATTTCTGAGGACATTACAAGGATGCAAAAAGGTCTTAAAAGAGTCTAAAGTGTGTGGTGAAGGGTTTACAGCCTTGTGAGCTTTGCTGACTACTTTACGGATTTCGCCTTTTGCAGGTTAGTTTTAGGACGTAACCCCTGCGATAAATGAGGGACTACTGTATAGATCCATATACAGTGGTCAGGGGTTATACATCCATATATATATTTTCCTTGATGTAAAGCGCTTTGAGTGTCTTCAAGGTGGAAAAGTGTGGTAAAAATAATTTTCCAAACAATTTCTTCTGTTAAATTTGCCTGTAGAGAAAGTATAGATCTAATAATACTTAATAGTGAGACTTTTGTTTTCAAAGTCTTTTTTTGCTGATAAGAAAAGTGGTTTTGCTCCTGGTTTTGCATGTAGCACAAGGACATCGTCTCAACACAAGCTCACTCATTGCATTTATAACAATTTTTGTAACTGAGTAGAGCAATAATAGAAATCATGATTATTATTTGATTAATTGCACAACCATAGTCCGAGTTTCTGCCTGGTCCAGTCAGGGTTTAGTCCCACATCAAAATTGTAACTAAAAAAATAAATAAATAAAACTACAATATTCCTTAAGCAATCAAATCTTTTGTTTAATTTCATGTTAAACAAATACAAAATGTCTTCCAGTATTAATATAAACAATGCTATGGAGCAGAGGTGGGGACTTGCAAGTTGTGACTTGGACTCGAGTGAGACTTGAGTTACTATTTTTAAGAATTGAGACTTGAGATAAAATGGACTAAGACTTGGGACTTGACTTAGACTTGAAGGTCAATGACTTGGGACTTGAAAAGCACTTTTAAATCTGAATTCTTTCTATTATGACTGCAATGATTCAAGTTCTGGCATTTCTACAACTCTTACATTCTCTATAAATACTCATAAATAAATATACTATGACTTTATAAAGTACAATTTATCTTAAAAGTCATATAAATTGCAAAAATCTAAGCTATATTTGGTACTTTAGTTTAAAGACTTTAAATGACTTGAAGCTCAAAGCAGACAACTTGGACTTGACTTGGACTTATGAGCCAGTGACTCAAGACTCAACTTGGACTTGCCTGTATTTGACTTGGGACTTGACTCGGACTTGAGGTCAAAGACTTGAGACTTACAAAATGATAACTTGCTCCCACCTCTGCTATGGAGACTCAAATTTTGGACCTCTAACCTGTAACAAAAATAAAATGACAGTAAATTAAAAGTAGGTGCAAGAGGAAGCAAAAAAATAAATAAGTAAATAAAATTAAATTAAAAATACAAATTACTTTAAATTAATCGCTAAAAATTTGATAAAAATTCTATTAAAATCCAAAAATAATTCAAAATAAGTTGCAAAAATAACAGTAGACCGGTGTCAAATAAGGCATAATGATATAAGTGTAAGCGTACAAATAAAAGTTTATGGCACAGTGGCTGAGTGGCTAGCACTCAAGCCTCAGAGCAAGAAGGTTCTGGGTTCGATCCTCGGGTCGCCCGGGCCTTTCTGTGTGGAGTTTACATGTTTCTCCCCGTATCTGGATGGGTTTCCTCTGGGTGCTCTGGTTTCCCCCATCAACCCAAAACATGCTACGTAGTTCTCCATAAACAGTTGATAGTCATGTTAAATACAATCAGTTCAGTCATTGTGTCCTTAGGCAAGACACTTCACCCACATTGCCTAGTATGAAAGTGGTCTGACTGATGGCGCCGAGTGGCATGGCAGCCGCGCTTCTGTCAGTGTGTCCCAGGGCAGCTGTGGCTACAATAGTAGTTTACCATCACCAGGTTATAGAGTGAAAGAATTAATGCTGTGTAAAGTGTCTTTGGGGACAGAAAATGTCTGTGAAAGCGCTATATAAATAAAAGACTTACTAAAAATTCTAAATATAGAAATATAATACAAATATTTCTGCTTGTGGACATTTTTTGGACTTGTGGAGGCCTGTCTTTTTCCCTTGAGTTGAACATTATCTTTTTTCTTGAATGTATTGTGTTTTTGTGGAGAGATTAGTGACATTTTTGACCTTCGTGACTCTCCACTTGCGCATGCTGAGAATTTAAAAACAGTTTTGGTCCAGTTTCCTTCGTCACTGTCGTCACATACAGAGCAGAAAGGATACAAGCGTCAACACTGATGTATTTGCACTGGTGGAAGATACAAAGTACAAAAGTATAAGTACAAATGTTAAGTATCTGTACTTTACTTAAGACCTGGTTTAGAGTTGCTTTAGTCCTGGTTTAGACCTGCTTTAGTCCTGGTTTAGACCTGGTTTAGACCTGGTTTAGACCTGGTTTAGTCCTGGTATAGACCTGGTTTAGACCTGGTTTAGTCCTGGCTTAGACCTGGTTTAGACCTGGTTTGGAGTTGGTTTAGATCTGGTTTAGATCTGGTTTAGATCTAGATTAGATCTGGTTTAGACCTTGTGTAGACCTGATTTAGATTTGGTTTAGATCTGGTTTAGTCCTGGCTTAGTCCTGGTTTAGACCTGGTTTAGACCTCATTTAAACCTGGTTCAGACCTTGTTTGGTCTTGGTTTAGACCTGGTTTAGATCTGATTTAGTCCTGTCTTAGACCTGTATTAGACCTGGTTTAGTCCTGATTTAGATCTGGTTCAGACCTGGTTTAGTCCTAGTTTACTTTAGTATTGTTTTAGTCCTGGCTTAGTTCTGGTTTAGATCTAGTTTAGTCCTGATTTAGACCTGGTTTAGACCTGGTTTAAACTTAGTGTAGTCCTGGTTTAGACCTAAATTAGATCTGGTTTAGACCTGGTTTGGACTTGGTTTTAGCCCTGGTTTAGTCGTAGTTTAGACCTATAGACCTGGTTTAGTCCTAGTTTAGACCTGGTTCAGAAGAGTTTGTGATTGGGTGTTATTAAGTCTAATCCTTCCAGTCTCAGCGTTACAGAAGAGAACAC
The DNA here is from genome assembly GCF_026225935.1 of Boleophthalmus pectinirostris. NCBI lineage: Eukaryota > Metazoa > Chordata > Actinopteri > Gobiiformes > Gobiidae > Boleophthalmus > Boleophthalmus pectinirostris. The sequence goes on along the minus strand of NW_026571515.1, from coordinate 11,137,787 downwards.
TGATATGACCCGAGCTGTGCGGACTTGGGGAAAGAGTTCTAATTTAAGGTGATTTTCACAAAAGAGCGGAGTCAGCAGGATCTGTGCTGGAGTGGTCATCAAAACCTGAGGCGAAGTATCTGCTGTCCACCAATTTGCTCTAACAAGGCTAAAAACGGCAACAAAAATGGCCGTGACGTGTTTGATATTGTTCAAATGAAAAATGGCCTAACCACTTACATGGTTTTAAAACGGGCACTAGAATCACAGATGAAACTGGGTTGCTAGTTTTTTTTTCTCTCATTTTCAATGTCTGGACAGCAGAGTACCCTAACCCATGAAATGAAAAACTCATGGGCCACATCTCATTTCTCTTTCTCTCCTGAGACTAATTCATTATTATTTTAGCAATCAGACGTGTGCTAAAACGTGGCTGTAAATATGTGGGTTTAGATTCAAATAACAAACAAATATATCTGAAATACGATTATACATTGTTTTTATTTGAGATCTACAATATTCAAACTGATAATATCGCCAAATATCGCATTATACGGTATACTGCTTAAATACAGTCCTGGTTTAGACCTGGTTTAGATCTGATTTAGACCTAATTTAGACCTGGTTTGGGCTTCATTTGGATGTTATTTAGACCTGGTTTAGAATTAATGTAGACCTGGTTTAGACTTGGTTTAGACCTGATTTAGACCTGGATTAGACCTGGTTTAGTCCTGGTTGAGATCTGGTTGAGACCTGATTAAGACCTATCTTAAACTTGGCTTAGATCTGGTTTAGACCTGGTTTGGACTTCGTTTAGACTGGTTTAGACCTGGTGTAGACCTGGTTAAACCTGGTTTAGACCTGATTTAGACTTGGTTTAGACCTGGTTTAGATCTGGTTTAGACTTGGTTTAGACCTGGTTTAGTCTTGGTTTAGACCTGATTTTGACCTTGTTTTAGACCTGGTTTAGACCTGGTTTAGACCTGGTTTAGATCTGGTTTAGATCTGGTTTAGAATTGATTTAGTCCTGGTTTAGACCTGATTTAGACCTGGTGTAGACCTGGTTAAACCTGGTTTAGACCTGATTTAGGCCTAGTTAATACCTGGATTAGACCTGGTTTAGTCCTGGATTAGACCTGGTTTAGTCCTGGATTAGACCTGGTTTAGTCCTGGATTAGACCTGGTTTAGTCCTGGTGTAGTCCTGGTTAAGACCTGGTTGAGACCAGTTTAAACTTGGTTTAGACCTGGTTTAGATCTGGTTGAGACCAGTTTAAACTTGATTTAGACCTGGTTTAGATCTGGTTTAGACCTGGATTACACCTGGTTTAGTCCTGTTTTAGACGTGTGCTGTAACGCGCCTGTAAATTGGTTTAGAATCAAATAAGGCACAAATATGTATGAAATACGGCGATACCATTGTTTTTATTCTAGATTCACCATATTCATACTGATAATGACGCATTATACTGTGAACCTTGTTTAAATCCAGGCTCTGATCTGTTTCTATGCCCATAAACTTGCCCAGTTTTTTAATATTGTTTGAAATAACCTGTGAATGTGACATGTCCTCAAAGTTCGCAGTTATCGTAAGGAAACAAAGCAGGATCAGCAGACCTCCACTGGACTTCTTTAACGTACTTGCACGTCAGCGGCCCGTATCATCGCCGCTCAGTCATAACATCACGTCAGTATCATGAGCTCATACACGGGGGCATGGGCAGTGACGAAGCCGCTGTGCGCACTCACCCCGACCCTGACGAGCTCCGCACACTTTGTCCCTTTTTCTGCTCCTCCAAGGCCAGAGTAGTGCCATGAACCCATCGCATTTTCAAGATTACCACATGCAGTGTGTAACTTTCTGTTGGAGGTCCGTCCCTGCGTGTTTCTATGGATATGTCAGTCTGCCTAAAATGTTCCACAGTATGACATTAAACAGCTCTACTTTAAATTTATTCATTACTATATTTTTTGGACTATAAATCGCTCCTGAGTATAAGTCGCCCCAGCCAAAAAATGCGTAATGAAGAAGAAAAAATATGTATAAGTCGCACTTTTTGGGGGAAATTTATTTTATAAAATCAGAGACCAGGAACCGACATTTCATCTTGAAAGGCAAATTCTAGTAATAACAAAAGAAGAGAAAACAACAGACTGTTAACTTCACATATGAACAGTTCTTCAGATAAACTATCACATAAACAACAGAACAGAACAAGTTTACCAAACTCTCCATCTCACTCCAAATCACCAAATCCATTGAATTCTTAATCCTCAATGTCACTTTTGAGCAACTCCACGACCTCTGGAGGTAAACAGAGAAGTGTGTAGCTGTCATCAGAGTCAATTTCAGTTAGAATTATTCCGGCCTTTTTATTTAAGGCAGAACACCATCATAAATTTTGGATATGTTAAAAACTTACATCTAGTCTTTCTAAAATAGTCCATTTTATATTGGCGGGTGCTGTCATTTTTTTGGTATAACATGATAAAAATGACGCCAAATTATTATTTTTTCCTTTTTTAACCCTTAATATCTTCTAGACTGTTCATCACAGAGGGTCAGTTTTAAAATACAAAGTACACAGCATGTGTGGGAAGGTGTATGTTCAATATAAAACCTCTGTCTTTGAAATTGTACTTTCCACAGTCCTTCTAAGATGCCCTCATATTTGAAGAGTAGAATTTTCAAGCAAATTCAAGCCCCCAGAAGTCTGTGATAAATCAAAAGCACGTGTGCAAAAGTCCAGATTCTACAAGTATATTTGCCAAATTTTAACCCTTGAAAATTTGAAGTACCGACCTTAAATCGTTTTTTAGATATAGTAATCTGAAAGTGGCTCCTCTGAAAACTCTGCTCAAAACAGGTCAGGGGGGAGTTGACAATATTTTTTAATGACAAAACTATAATCAGTTGGGAGATAAAATGTGGGACTTTTCCTGTTGGAAAGTGTGTGAACCTTCTAGAAATTACAGTTTTAAAGTAACTTGTTGTGGCAATAACATCTCCATTCTTTTATGTTTTTGTAAGGTCAATGGGGAAAATAATGGGAAATTTACTTAAACTCCTACTTTGCCACATATTTGGAAAGGAGTACCCTTTGAACCAGGACATGATAGAGGTGGAGCAACAACAGCAGTATCAGCAATTCACGTGAAATGAAACTTATAACAGAGAGAAGACAAAACTGCGTGGAGTGTTTTTCAGAAATCGTAATACAACAGTTTGACGTCCAAAAACTCAAACACAAGATTCTGGTGAGTATGTGTAAAGCAAGTTAGAAAATAAATGAGTATGTTGTCTGGATAATGTTCACATTATGTAATCAACACTAATTCTGCATGTGGTATGAGCAGGTAATGATAATAGTATTTGAGTAGTATTTAGGGCACATGAATATGACTTGCTTACACGGCCAAATTACCATTAAAGTCAGTAGCTGTTTCAGTGTACAGTACAATTATAGGCCAAGGTGTGACATAGGTAATCAGTGCCATTTTCTAAGAAGGCTCTTCAGTTGCATACAAACAAAAGACTGTTGTACGCAAGAGCAAGTAAGGAGAGAAAATGTGAAATAACACAAAACATAAAACTCAGACTTGAACTTCTGCAACTGTTAATGTCAGGGTCATATTTAACCCCAACACTGAACCAAATGTTCTCTCTCCTGTTGTAGTGATGGCCGCTGTGAGCTGTACTCTCTCTGAGGATCAGTTCCTGTGCTCCATCTGCCTGGAGGTCTTCACTGATCCAGTCACTACACCGTGTGGACACAGCTTCTGCAGAGTCTGCATCAACAAACACTGGGACAGCAGCCACCGATACAGCTGCCCAATCTGTCAACAGGACTTCAGCTCAAGACCCCAGATGAAAGTCAACACTTTTATTGCAGAAATGGTCTCTCAGTTCAATAATAAGCCTGAAGATAAAGAAACTGTGAGCTCCAAACCCCAGTCCTCTGCTCCAGGAGAGGTGAGCTGTGACCTGTGTCCAGAGCCCAGACTCACAGCCCTGAAGTCCTGCCTGGTGTGTCTGGCCTCGTACTGTCAGATCCACCTGCAGCCCCACCTCACAAACCCCCGTCTGAAGAGGCACCAGCTGATCCAACCTCTGCCCAACCTGGAGGAGCGCATCTGCCCTGAGCACGACCGACCTCTGGAGCTCTTCTGTAGGGAACACTCACACTTCATATGTCTGCTCTGTATGTCTGAAGACCACAAAGACCATCAGACAGTCCTCCTGAAGGAGGAGGGTGAGGAGCACCAGGCCACGCTGAAGAATCAGATTAAAGAAAGACATCAGAAAATCAAGGAGATCCGGCGCTCAGTGGAGCTCAGTCAGAGAAACGCAGACACAGAAATACAAGAAGGTCTCAGAGTCTACAACGCTTTGATGGAGTGTGTTCAACAAAGTCTGGACAAGTTCAAACGGAGCATTGTAAATAAGCACAAGAAGAAGAAGAAGAAGGCAGCTCAGCTGATAAAGCAGATCCAGACAGAGATCTCTGTGTTGGAGCAGAGAGGAGCTGAGATGGAGCAGCTCTGGAGCTCTGGAGACCACCTGCACTTTGTACAAACCTTCACTTCAGTCAAACCTGCTCCACAGCTCAATGACTGGACCAAGGAGACTGTGAGGGTCCCATCGTACAAGGGGAGAGTGGGCCAGGCTGTGTCTGAGCTGAAGAAGACACTTAATACAGAGATGAAGAAGTTCTTTAAATATGAAATAGAAAAAGTACAAGGGTTTGCAGTAAAGGTGTCTCTAGACCCAGACACAGGGCATCCAAACTTAGTTCTGTCTAAAAATCTCAAACAGGTTCATTACAGTAATCTAAAAATATATCTCCCAGATAATCCTGAGAGATTTTCTTATTGGTTGTGTGTATTAGGGAAAGAAAAGTTCTCATCAGGAAAGTTTTATTTTGAGGTCCAGGTCAAAAGAAAGACTAAATGGGAATTAGGAGTGGCCAAAGAGTCAGTGGACAGAAAAGAAGAAGACAATCAGACTGTACAGAGAGGATACTGGACACTCTATATGGTCAGTGATGAGTATAAAACATCAGACGAACCTCCTGTAGTTTTCCCTGTGAGTTCCTCTCCAGAGAAGGTGGGAGTGTTTGTGGATTATGATGAAGGTCTGGTCTCCTTCTATGATGTGAATGAAGAATCTCTTATTTACTCTTTCACTGGCTGTGGTTTCACTGAGAACATTCTGCCACTGTTCAATCCATGTAACTATGATGATGGTAAAAACATTTCTCCTCTGGTCCTTTCTCCCATTAACAGCTCTGCAGAATAAAGATCTTCTCATAAAAGAGAGGTTTTTGACGACCTTAACCCAAAAATCTACTGATAGAAAAACCTGATCCTGTAGTATGTTGAGGCAGTCAGCTTACTTCTGTAACCGGGTGGTTAGCAGGGACTAGTTTTTGTGGTCCTACCGGAGCTTTCGGTGGCTACTGAAAGGGTACCAGAATTGTTTCTCTTTTAGTGCTTCTCTTAGAACTTGCCTTAAGGTGATATTTCTGATTACTACGTTTTAAGGTGTTGTCTGGAGCAGGCAGTGGTGACGACAGCTGCTCCTAACGCACTCCCGGTCCCATGTAGGGTACTCTCCTTCTAGAAGCCAGGTAGAGGAAGAAGTCCTTAGGAATTCTCTCGCAAAGTCTGATTTCATAGTTCACCCTTAAGTTCCTTTTATCTATAGAGTTAGTGTAGTTGCTATAGGCAAGGCAAGGCAAAGTTTATTTGTATAGCACAATTCATACACAAAGTAATTTAAAGTGCTTTACAGAATAAGAAATACATTAAAATCACAATAAAACAAATCAAAACATAAATAATCATAAAGATTAAAATAAAAAAGAGAGAGACATAAATTAGAGAGAAGATAAATTAGATAGTGTGTGCATTTATTGGCTGGGGTAGTATGTGCAATGTAATATCACCTTGCACTTTAAAACATCTAAATTCTCAGAGTACTTAAGCCCACACACTGAGCACTTTACATAAAAAAAAAAAAAAAAAAAACACAAAAAAAACAACTATGGCACATTTTTATATATATTTGCGCAGCACTAGCCGTTTGATTTGGTTTGATTAATCTTTGGTTTTACATTACTAATATTGTTTGTTGAGTGATTTAGTTTAGTTGAGTCCCAGGTTTCAGCTCCAAATTGTTGTGTTGAATGTGTACTTTTTTAAATGTGTAAAATGAACTCTTTTTTATTATTAACTAAATAAAGAAATGTATTTTTTTCCCTCACTATTTATTTCCTTTGTCATATGTTTTAGCCCCTCTCCCTCTCCAACTTTCATAACATGCCCAGTTAATTCTCTGAGGTAATTTTCAGTCAAACTTTCGTCATTTAGTCTGTGAAATTGCTGATTTTCTGTTTCAAGTATTGTAGTTTTTGTTGGGAAAAAGAGAACTATGATGGTTTATGTTAACTCTTTAATTCTTACATTTTTATTTATGTCAGTTCATGCTGCGCTCAGACCAGGAAGGAGGAGGGCGTCTATGAACTATACTCTTGTGTACAAAGAAGAGGATTTTTATCATGGACTTCCTTTGTCTCTCTTTTTAAGTTTTAATTACATGATAACTAGAGAAAAAGAAAACTAAGAATATAATGTAAACACTTTTGACTTATGATTTTGTCACTGACTTATTTTGTGTCACAATCTGTTATGGTGCAGGGAAAATAAACGATATGGAGTAACCATGGCAACAGTTTTTAATTTTAATTGTTAATTATTTTAAAGGGCTCATATTACACTATTTTCTCATGTATGTTATAATGTTGTTTCTTCATCAAAAAACAGACCTGGAGTTGTGTTTTGTTTCATTCACTCATAAACAGAAGCTGAAAGGAGCTGTTAAGTCAAAAACTACCACTACATGACATCACAAGGTGCAATAGAGTATTTTGAGATTTGGAGATGTAAACAGACGAATAATAAAGAGTTACTGAAACATGTGTGAATGAAACAAAACACAACTCCAAGTGTGTTTTTGATGAGGTAACAGGATTATAACATAGATCAGAAAGTAGCGTAATATGAGCCCAGTTAAAATGAAAAAACTGCTCACTGTATGTAAAACAGTATGTTGTTTGAATAAGGTTTGGATAATGTATTCAACACTAACTCTGCATGTGGTATGAGCAGCTAATGGTCATAGTATTTGAGTAGTATTTAGGATACATGAATATTATCAAACTGCTTACACGATGTACAGTGCAGGTAATCAATGGCATTTTCTAAGAAGGCTGTTGTGGTGCAACCAAATATGTGCCTTATTATTATTATTATTAGTAGTAGTAGTAGTAGTACTGGTAGTAGTATTAGTAGTACTAGTAGTAGTAGTAGTAGTAGTAGTAGTACTGGTAGTAGTAGTAGTAGTAGTAGTAGTAGTAGTAGTAGTAGTACTGGTAGTAGTGGTGGTAGTGGTAGTAGTAGTACTACTACTAGTAGTAGTAGTAGTAGTAGTAATAGTGGTAGTAGTAGTAGTAGTGGTAGTAGTAGTAGTAGTGGTAATAGTGGTGGTAGTAGTAGTAGTAGTGGTAGTAGTGGTAGTAGTAGTAGTACTGGTAGTAGTAGTAGTAGTAGTAGTAGTAGTAATAGTGGTGGTAGTAATGGTAGTAGTAGTACTTTTAGTAGTGGTAGTAGTAGTACTTTTAGTAGTGGTAGTAGTAGTACTGGTAGTAGTGGTAGTAGTAGTACTGGTAGTAGTGGTAGTAGTAGTACTGGTAGTAGTAGTAGTAGTAGTAGTACTGGTAGTAGTAGTAGTACTGGTAGTAGTGGTAGTACTAGTAGTAGTAGTAGTAGTAGTAGTAGTAGTGGTAGTAGTAGTAGTAGTAGTAGTAGTAGTAGTAGTAGTAGTAGTAGTAGTAGTAGTAGTAGTAGTAGTAGTAGTAGTAGTACTGGTAGTAGTAGTAGTAGTAGTAGTAGTAGTAGTAGTAGTAGTAGTAGTAGTAGTAGTAGTAGTAGTAGTAGTAGTAGTAGTAGTAGTAGTAGTAGTAGTAGTAGTAGTAGTAGTAGTAGTAGTAGTAGTAGTAGTAGTAGTAGTAGTAGTAGTAGTAGTAGTAGTAGTAGTAGTAGTAGTAGTTAGTAGTGGTAGTAGTAGTAGTACCTTTTAGTAGTGGTAGTAGTAGTAGTAGTGGTAATAGTGGTGGTAGTAGTAGTAGTACTGGTAGTAGTGGTAGTAGTAGTGGTAATAGTGGTAGTAGTAATGGTAGTAGTAGTACTTTTAGTAGTGGTAGTAGTAGTACTTTTAGTAGTGGTAGTAGTAGTAGTAGTGGTAATAGTGGTGGTAGTAGTAGTAGTACTGGTAGTAGTGGTAGTAGTAGTGGTAATAGTGGTAGTAGTAATGGTAGTAGTAGTACTTTTAGTAGTGGTAGTAGTAGTACTTTTAGTAGTGGTAGTAGTAGTACTGGCAGTAGTGGTAGTAGTAGTACTGGTAGTAGTGGTAGTAGTAGTACTGGTAGTAGTAGTAGTACTGGTAGTAGTGGTAGTACTAGTAGTAGTAGTAGTAGTAGTACTGGTAGTAGTAGTAGTAGTAGTTGTAGTAGTAGTAGTAGTAATTTATTTCCTGCAAATATTCTGAAGTAATTTCTAATATGTAATCCTGTGTGAATTATTATTATTATTAGTAGTAGTAGTAGTAGTGGTAGTGGTAATGGTTGTAATAGTAGTAGTAATTTATTTCCCGCAAATATTCTCAAGTAATTTATAATATGTAATCCCGTGTGAATTAGTAGTAGTAGTAGTAGTAGTAGTAGTAGTAGTAGTAGTAGTAGTAGTAGTAGTAGTAATAGTAATAATAATAGTAATAGTAATAGTAATTTATTTATCGCAAATATTCTCATGTATTTGTAATCTTGTGTGAATATGGGCGAATGAAGCGGGGGAAAAGCGGAACCTTTGGCAGTATAGTCGCTGTTCCCCATTGTTTACCCCGGACCGATTTCCCGTTCCCCTCAGACGCATCTGGACAAAAATACGAGCGCTCTTGTTCTTTTACAGGTCAGTATTCGGTTAGAATTGCCAAGAATGAAAACCTTAAGCGTCGTGTTACTTCTGTGTTAAATTAGATTAATGTTGTGATAATTTGTGTAGCTTTAAGTTGAGTTTGTTAAAGTTTTCTGAAGCGCGGCAAAGCAAATCAAAGTTAGTTACCGCGAGAGTTCGGCTGGTCCTCTTTATTTACGTGTAACTTTTATATTAGTCTTATATACTTAATCTATAGTGCTTTCAATTATTACCAAACGTCTCCGATTTTAGGTTCTCTGATTTTATTTGTGTTAAAGGACCCAACATGCAGTATTTGATCAAGTAATGGAGCAAGTGTATTATGAATGTGTTTATAATTATGTAGTGTCGTGAGATAAGCTAATAGTTCACATTCAGAGTGCTGTCCATATACAGTAAGAAATGTAATCCTGAGTTTTGCACTATGTTGATAGAAAGCAATGTAATTTTAAAGGCACTGTATGTGTTTTGTACTGGGTAGAAGTAACAGTGTATTTAGTAGTAAGTGAATTTAAGAAATCTATAGAATACATATGGAAGTAAATGCCTTTTATTTTGACTTTTATAGTAGTTTTGACTGTAAATTGTGTTGATATTGAAATAAGAGATGCAACCTGGGAAAAGATACAAGTGCTCCTGTTGTTCTTTCTCCAAAGGCCGCCACACACTACAGGATTTTTCAGTCTTAAAAGATTTTTAACCATGCAAAAATGCGCACACCACAGACACTATGAAAATCTTAAAAGATTTTAAATCTCTGATCGCAAAGACTGCGGCATTACATGCCTGTGTACAACAGGATACAAAGCTGTGAGCGCACCTCACGTCATCTGTTTCCCATCGAGAGTAAAATGACTGGCTTTGAGACCCTTAAGTGTTCAAAAGATCAGAGGTCTGCACTTCTAGTTTAGATACCAGTCAAAACTGTTATTATTTCTGAAATGTGGTGTAATAGTTCAGATATAAGATTTTTAATGCACAAAAGGCCGATTATAAAATTCACAGGAAGTAGAGTCACTATCACTAATCTGCAGCTTCATTGTGCGCTGTGTGGATGTAAACAGACACACATGAGGAAATACTCTTACCATTTTACCTTAAAAGAACACCTTAAAATGGATTAATAGTGCTGTTTTATGGACTGGGTGTCATTGTGTGCGGAGGACAAATTCTGTGGATTTTGTGGAAGAGATGCTGGAGTTCAGTTTTATATCTTTTGAGGCTTAAAGGTTAACTAACTAACCCAACCTAGTGATGGTGAGATGAAGCCTCATGAGGCACTGACCCACTTGAGCCAGTTGGTTCGAGAAAGGGTTCATTTCTCGAAGCTTCATGTGCGCATGAACCCACCTACTGGCCAAGTGTATAATCACAGGCAGCTGTATCTGAACCACATCATGTGTGATGCATTTAATTTTTGTGTCTGTTATGTCTGTTAGGAATGACTATGAATTACAAAAAAAATTATGACCAAATAATTTCTCTACATATATGATCACATATGTGTATAATACATTTTGTATTCACTGTGTGTAAATTTTTCCAAAATGGTAATATCATAATATGGCAGGTTAAACTGTTTTTCTGAAAATACCAGGGGCGTAATCAGGCAGAGGACAGTAAAAGTGTTTGTGGAACTAGGAAAAGGGCACAGATTATGCTTGTGTAACTTGTACGATGATGTACAGGGCAGGGGAAATTTTATTTATTTTTATTCAGAAACAAGAGTTGCTCAATAGTTTTTGGTTTTAAACGATTTAATTTATTTTTTTTTGACACAAGCTCTCCGACCTTGGAGATATAAACTCTATCCAAACTCTCAACTGACCGCAGCTCTCCTACAAACAGTCACATTTTGAATGGAGCCTGAAAGGTCTATATAGCTGCAATAGCTCACGGCAAAATCTGAACCACTTCTCGAAGCAATCCCATGGTACAACCGGGCAGCGAGGCTTTGGACGTCATTATTTTTGGCTCCTCCTCCAAATGAAGCAAGCCTTGTTACGAGCTTCATGGAAACACCCCCTTCATTACTCGACACACACTTTGAAGCCTTGGCACATCTCGTAACATCACTACCCCAACCCAATGGAGCCAGCTGGTGAGAGTAGGAGTGGGAAAGAAATTATTATCATCAGTCTCTGAGGCTAAACTTCAATGGATTTTGAAACACTGGGTATATGCATATTTACACATTATTTCACTGTTGTAATGAATACTCTGATTTTCAGATGGTTGTAATGCAACAATATACAATCTAAAGCAGACAACGTGCTCTCGATCAATTCTGGCCTTTCTCATTCGCCCAACCAGAGGAACTGATCACTACGCTGACCAGGCGACCCACACATCTACCAGTAAGAGACCTGATCCAAGTACTGATTGTGATTTTTCAAAATTTGCCACAGAATATCAACATTGCGTCCTCTGCCCTGATCGAGTGTTCATAACTATAGCTATAGTTAGACCTCTAGGCTGATTAAAGTTGAACCCCTGTTTAACTACCTCACTTTATTCAAATTTGGTGTATAACTGTTTAATTGAATGTCATAACGAGAACTTTGAAGTGTTAAATGCTTAATCTTTGATTGTTTTGATAAAATAAACCACCTCAAGGAATTCGAGTTTTAGTGATTTTTTTAAAGCTATTACCGAGCCCCTAACTGGGTACTTTTTTCTACTTTTCTTCAGACTGGTAGAATTTGTAGGTTTCTTAGGATTTATGGTGCCCTACGTGCTATTAGTATTACTACTACTTACTTATTTTAATGTTTTAATGCTACACCATTAAGATAGATAGACAGATTGACAATAAATCTATCTATCTTTGCATGAAATACAACAAAACTTCAACAGAGCAAATCTGTCGCAGTAAAAATGAATAAATATAGACACATCCTCACATCCAAATCAATAATACAAAAACATTTACTAAATAAAATAAATAAACACATATCTCACTTATACAATTCCACACGCAGAAATGTGTCACTGTGTCATCATTGCATTCTGTGGCTCTGTTACTGTGAATGTCAGAATCAGACCAACACTGAACCAAATGTTCTCTCTCCTGTTGTAGTGATGGCCACTGTGAGCTGTACTCTCTCTGAGGAGCAGTTCCTGTGCTCCATCTGTCTGGAGGTCTTCACTGATCCAGTCACCACACCGTGTGGACACAGCTTCTGCAAAGTCTGCATCAACAAACACTGGGACAGCAGTCACCGATACAAATGTCCAATCTGTCAACAGGACTTCAACTCAAGACCTCAGATGAAAGTCAACACTTTTATTGCAGAGATGGTTTCTCAGTTCAGAAATAAGCCTGAAGATAAAGAAATTGTGAGCTCCCAACCCTGGTCCACTGCTCCTGGAGAAGTGGGCTGTGACGTGTGTCCAGAGCCCAGGCTCAAAGCCCTGAAGTCCTGCCTGGTGTGTCTGGCCTCGTACTGTCAGATCCACCTGCAGCCCCACCTCACAAACCCCCGTCTGAAGAGGCACCAGCTGATCCAACCTCTGCCCAACCTGGAGGAGCGCATCTGCCCTGAGCACGACCGACCTCTGGAGCTCTTCTGTAGGGAAAACTCACACTTCATATGTCTGCTTTGCATGTCTGAAGACCACAAAGACCATCAGACAGTCCCCCTGAAGGAGGAGGGTGAGGAGCACCAGGCCACGCTGAAGAATCAGATTAAAGAAAGACGTCAGAAAATCGAGGAGATCCGGCGCTCAGTGGAGTTCAGTCAGAGAAAAGCAGACACAGAAATACAAGAAGGTCTCAGAGTCTACAACGCTTTGATGGAGTGTGTTCAACAAAGTCTGGACAAGTTCAAACAGGACATTGTAGAGAAGCACAAGAAGAACGAGGAGGAGGCAGCTCAGCTGATAGAGCAGATCCAGACAGAGATCTCTGCACTGGAGAAGAGAGGAGCTGAGATGGAGCAGCTCTGGAGCTCTGGAGACCACCTGCACTTTGTACAAACCTTCACTTCAGTCAAACCTGCTCCACAGCTCAATGACTGGACCGAGGAGACTGTGAGGGTCCCATCGTACAAGGGGAGAGCGGGCCAGGCTGTGTCTGAGCTGAAGAAGACACTTAATACAGAGATGGAGAAGTTCTTTAAGGCTGAATTAGAAAAAGCACAAGAGTTTGCAGTGGAGGTGTCTCTAGACCCAGACACAGCACAGCCAAAATTAGTTTTGTCTAAAGATCTCAAACAGGTTCATTTCAGAGACCAGAGACAGACTCTTCCAGATAATCCTGAGAGATTTTCTTGTTGGTTTTGTGTTTTAGGAAAACAAACGTTTTCGTCAGGAAAGTTTTATTTTAAGGTCCATGTCAAAAGAAAGACTGCCTGGAAATTAGGAGTGGCCAAAGAGTCAGTGGACAGAAAAGACACAAACCCTCAAACTGTACAGAAAGGATACTGGTTACTCAGGATGTATAGTGATCAGTATGAAACATCAGAGGACCCTCTGTATTTTTCCCTGTGAGTTCCTCTCCAGAGAAGGTGGGAGTGTTTGTGGATTATGATGAAGGTCTGGTCTCCTTCTATGATGTGGATGAAGAATCTCTTATTTACTCTTTCACTGAATGTGGTTTCACGGAGAACATTCTGCCACTGTTCAATCCATGTGACAATGATGATGGTAAAAACTCTGCTCCTCTGGTCCTTTCCCCCATTAACAGTTCTGCAGAATAAAGATTATTTATTATCAAGAAAGTTTGAGTTTATATTTAGTATAGTTGATGTTTCTGCACAAACTGGATTCAATGTGCCCAAAGACAGAGGTCAGCTGACTTCCTGAATATATTAAAGGACCAGGTTACTCCATCATTTCTTCACTGGTTCCGGAATAACCCCCTCTCACCACTGTAAGCCCGTGTATCACATCATCAACATCAACATTTATAGTTTTCTCTGTGTTCGTTTTCCTCCCGTTACGCAGCAGGCAATTGTCTATCCCACACGCTCCTCATCCAACAGCAGACCCACTGCTTTCTCTCACTCGCACCTGTTTGTCCCAGCAGTCCGCTCCCACGCCTCTCACCTGAGGTATGAGTGTCCACAGCTGCTCTCGCTGACCGCTCACATTCTTGTCTCACGGGTGTCTACTGCATTTGGTCCCACACAGGTGGATGTCTGGAGATTATGGAATACATTTATGGTCAGATAAATGTTTCTGATGTTAGTGCTTTGTGCACAGACATGGATTAAACCATTAACATATGGTTAGGGTGACTGCATTTGCCTCGCACAAGTGACTGATCTGCGCCATGAACACAGAGCAGGATGTGCAGGTCTGTACAGAGCAGTACTTTTATTTGTTTCTTGAACCGCTGTACAAAACTCCACTGACCGCTGTTGCCAAGAGAGCACCACGTACGAGGACCAGCATTAGGACCACAGACAGGGTTAGAAAACACACTTCAGGACATCAGTGTAAACAGCCTCATGTGGGCAAGCAGCTTTTTTACAGATCCAGTTCAAACCAAACTATAGAGCAGTGCTGAGCTGACACAGGGAGCGGACAAGGGGCTGTGCTCTACTGCGGGAGGGCATCTGGGCAGTGCACAAACGTGTTATGAATGTTAAGCATTTATCATTCTAATATATTCCAAAATAAAAGAAGCTTTGAGCATGTAACACGTTGATTTTCAATGGACTAGATATTTAATTTTACGATTCTGGCACTTCACTGAACGTGCCACACCACGCCCTCAGTCTGCTCCACTCCACCCCACCTGATATTCAGACACTGCACACCTCATGTTTAGAACTCCACGCCCCACAGTTGCGCTAGTGCTAAGATCAGGGGCAAGATCGGGCCCCTGTAGTGTCATCTGCAGGTACTTTAAAGGGCCCATATTGTGCTATTTTCTGATCTCTGTTATAATGCTGTTACCTCTTCAAAAACCTTTCAAAAGTTGTTTTGTTTCATTCACACATATTTAGGCTGAGTTCTTGTCTCCAAAAGAAAAGTGTTACTCAAATGTGTGGATGACACAATACACAACTCCAGGTAAGTTTTTGAGGAGATTTTTGACAGCCTTAACCCCCAAATCTACTGACAGAAAAATCTGATCCTGTAGTGTGTTAAGGCAGTCGGCTTACTTCATTCTCTGGGCACAGAACGTTCAAGTTACCAAATTAATTCTCTGTCAAAGTTTTGTCATTTAGTCTGTGAAATTGCTGATTTTCTCTCTCAAATAGTGTACCTTTTGTAAAAAAAAAAAAAAAAAACAGAACTATGATGGTTTATGTTAACTCTTTAATTTTTACATTTTTATTTATGTCAGTTCATGCTGCGTTCAGACCAAAAAGGAGTAGGGCGTCTATGAACTATACTCTTGTGTACAAAGAAGAGGATTTTTATCGTGGACTTCCTTTGTCTCTCTTTTTAAGTTGTAATTACATGATAAATACAGGAAAAGGAAGCTAAGAATATCATGTAAACACTTAATTTATGATTTTCTCACTGATTTATTTGTGTCACAATCTGTTATGGTGCAGAGATAATAAATGATATGGAGTAACCATGGCAACAGTTTTTTCTATTTTAACTGTTATTTATGTTAAAGGAATCATATTACGCTATTTTCTGATCTATGTTATAATGTTGTTTCTTCATCAAAAACAGACCTGGAGTTGTGTTTTGTTTCATTCACACATGAACAAAAAGTGAAAGGAGCTGTTACTCGAAAACTACCACTACATGACATCACAAGGTGGAACAGAGCATTTTGAGCTTTGGAGATGTAAACAGACGAATAATAAAGAGTTACTCAAACATGTGAGTAAAGCAAACTCAACTCCAGGTCTGTTTTTGTTGTTACACCAAACCAGCTGTTGTGAAGGTTCAGTTGTGCTTTTGATCTCTGTGGATGAAAATAGTTCATAATTCTGGCTCTGGGGGCATTTGGTGAAGATTAATTTAACTCATTTTTACATGGAAAAATACACATTTCTCCCACAGTTTCTCTGGGTGAGAAAGAACATAGGCCCAACACTGACAAAACCACAGCCAGTGAGTTTTATCATACATGTGATTCTTCCGGATTTTTCCGGAATTCCGGGGGGGGGGCGTGTATCGATATTTATGTGGTACACGGCACTCAAGAATCTCAAAATGTTTTAGTACGACTTTGGTAAACGACGAAGCAGCATCGCTTCATGGATTGTCGCCGCATTATCGTTACCGTAGTCAGGAGCCAGTATGTATTACTCCGCGAGGAGTAATGTGCGCATTAGGACCGATAAGGACCCAAAATGGCACCTGTTAAGAGACATGTTTACGAAACAGAATTCAAACTGCGCAGAGCTCCGCGCGCCACGGGGCCCGATCACCGGTGTCGGCGGCAAGGTGGGGCATTTGAGGGCCGTGCCCCCCCTAGCGGCCGCTGGTGCCTCACCCCCCAGCACAGGCCGTTATTATTACTATTTAAAAATGATTTTGATTGGCGCATTTCACTTCGGGCTGAGGGCACAAACTTTACAATATCACAGTCTCTGTTTATTTAGTGTAGTGTGATTGGACAACTGTTCTGTCACGTCACGTCACGTCAACCTGCTGCGTCAACAAGTAGCTGCTTCACGATTAGCGGCAGCTGCTACTTTAGCCTAAAGCTCCACACAGGAAATTGGCGAGGACAGAGTCAAAGACACACTGACAGACCCTCCGCCGGGACCCGGGACTGTCGCCGCCCGGACTCGGGACAGTCTCTGCCGGGACTGGGGCAGTTGCCACCGGGCCGGGGCTCTCGCGGCCGCCGCCGGGGCCTTCACCTTATGAACAACTAAATGATTAATTGAAAGAATAATCACAAGATGAATTGATCACCAAAATAACTTTTAGTTGCAACCTTGGCAGATTCCCACCAGTCATGTAGTGTTAAATATTTAATATTATAAATATACTGTTAATACTCTATGCAATAAGGATAAATTTAGATTACTTTATTTATTTCAGATTCAAGAGATTTTATTGTCATTTTCATATGAAGCAATAGTTTAGAGCATCAAACACTGCATTAGTTTTGATGTGAAGCACAATACTACAGGTGTAAAACCCCACCCAATAACCCCTGAAGTA
This sequence comes from Boleophthalmus pectinirostris, assembly GCF_026225935.1. Taxonomy (NCBI): domain Eukaryota; kingdom Metazoa; phylum Chordata; class Actinopteri; order Gobiiformes; family Gobiidae; genus Boleophthalmus; species Boleophthalmus pectinirostris. Next base: position 11,120,686 of record NW_026571515.1, on the reverse strand, counting down.
CTAACTCCAGTGTAAACATTAGCACAGTAAGGATATTCAGGGCAGCACATATATAATAATGCAACAGTGCAAAGTCCAGGTCACTGATATTTTATTGGTGGATGTGGTTATTGTCCATGGGAGAAAGGCAGAGAGGGAAAGGGGGCAGTGTTCAGCAGCCTCACAGCCGGGGGATACAGGCTGTTGGTCAGTCTGGTTGTTCTGGTGTCTATGGACCTGTACTTTCTAACTGAGGGCAGCAGGTGGAAAAGGTGATGAGTAGGCTGGTGCCAGTGACGCAGACCACGGGTCATATAGATGCTACTGATCTGTGGGAGAGTTGTCCCAGTGAGTTTCCCCACTGTTTTTACCACCCGCTGGAGAGTGTGTAGGTTGGCCTTAGTGCAGCAGGAGAACCACACAAAAAATCCAGATGTCAGAACACTTCAGATGGCACAGTTGTAGAAGTTCCTCATTAGTGCACTGGGGATGTTGGCGCTCCTCAGTTTCCTCAAGTAGTAAAGGCGTTGTTGGGCCTCCCCACAGCTCAGGCAGTGTGAATACCTCAGGACAGGTCCTCAGTCATGGTCACCCTCTCTACTACCTCAGTGCCGACACAGAGAGTTTGATGGTTGTTTTGCCCATTTTAGTTGAAGTCCACAATAATCTGCTTGGTTGTCACCATGAGGCCAGATGTCACACATCGTTCCTGTAGTCCGTCTCATCATCACTGTCCTTTTTCTCCAGGGGCGTAGTCTTCTATATGAGCTTCATCATTTGTTTTTGAGTCCTCCAAAAACCATTTGTCTCTTTTTGTTCCTCCATTAAATCCACAGGTCCAGTGTGCTCCTCAGCACCTGCACAGTTACAATATAACACAGGGATCAGACAGTAAAAATCTTGTTATAAAACCTGCAAAGATTTAGTATAGGTTCTTTTCTCTCACCACTGTTGGAGTTTCTTGTTCCTCTGGAGATCTTCATCAGCAGTGATGCTTCAGTTTTGATTAGACTGAACTTCAGAGTAACAGCAGATTACACAGACTGAAGGCCTTCTCCCTTGTGTTGGGCCAAGTCTCTTATTGGACCAGGCCTCGATCACCTCTTCCTCTCATGTGGCTGAGAGCATCTGACGGGTCACACTCCAGAAAAGTTTCTGGATCCTAAAACACAAGTTTAGTGTAACTTTACATTCTACTTTATCACCCAGATTTAAATTATTTTCAGATAATAACTTACAGAAGTCTGTGGATCATCTGACTGGAGCGAGACAAGCCACTGCAGCTGTATACGTCTCAGCAGAGCTGGCAATGACTGTGGCTCCTAAAAGTGCAATAAAAGTACAAAACTCATTATTTATCATTATTTCATTAATTCTCTCATTTCTCAGAATACCTTGTGTTCCAACGTTACGATCAGGACTCCCTCTGGTGGTTAACTGCACTTTGTGGACGACACCATGGACAGTTCCATCAGCGACACGCCTTTCTTTTAAACTGAACAAAGTTCTTTAGTAATTAATACAAATATTACGTTAGTATTGGTCTTTACTCACCAGGACACGATGGATCTGACTGGAACATATTTCTGGACATATATATAATAAGACATCAACTTACACAGCGGCCCGCCCCCCCCAATCAAAGCCCTTTTAATGGAACTAGGGAGAAAGCCTTAAGTGTGCATCTACACTCCTTCTGTGTAATTCATCCACAAATATTAGAGCGATGCACTTTGGTTTAGGCCCTCGTTTGAATGAACAACCATCCTGAAAAACAGAGGCTTTTGCGTACCAATGCGCTGTGCAAAAAAGCAAGTACAGTGTTTTATCTTGTAAACACAGTTAAAATTCACCTTAAACAGGAGAAGAAGGGAGTGTCCCACCAACCGCCAAGTTAGTGAACAAACCCAAGTCTCCACAGCTTACAAATCAGTATAAAGTAAAAGTACAGTCTCCACAGAGACTGTTTACAGGAGTATAACGTTACAATATAGTACACATTTGTATACTATTTGTAGTACAAGGTATTCAGAAAACAACAAATTAAATGGGAGAATTAAGGAGTGTCCCACCAACTGAAAACTTAGTGAACAAACCCAGATCTCCACATATTACAAATTATTATAAAGTAAAAGTAAAAGTACAGTTTACAGAAAGACATAATGCCACGTAGATACACATGCATTGTAAACAGTTTAATTCTAAATACCATGGTTGTGCTAATTCTGCATTTTAAACTTAAATTACAATTACTGGGAAAAAAAAAAGAGCGAGAGAAAAGAGAGAAACTTAGTGTCCCACTAATTCTCTAGTGAATGGACAAACACAAGTCTCCACATCTGTTTACAGGAGTATAACATTACAATATAGTACACATTTGTTCATTTGTGTACTACTTGTAGTACAATGTAGTCATAAAACAACAACTCGAACGGGAGAATTAGGGAGTGTCCCACCAACCGACAAGTTAGTGAACAAATCTAGGTCTCCACGACTTACAAATTATGAAAAATAAAAAAAACAAAACTACAAAAAAAGACAAACTGACTGCCTGACAACAAACTGTTGAATGAGCAGACAAAAACAAATCTCCTAATGAAGACAGGGAAATGTTTCCTCCAATGAGGGATTTCATTGTAAGTATATTTAAATTGATTTTAAGTTTTTAAAAATTGTATTAAATTTTATTTTTTTTAGGTATTTTAAAAATAATATTAATGAGTTAGTTAACCCTCCTATGATCAGAGTGGAAGTAGCTCAAAGTAAATTCAAGGCAAGGTGTACTATACAGGAAACTACAAATAAGCATCAGATTGACTTTTTTCTCAATTAGAATTTAGTCATTGAGCACATTTAGAGAATTTGTTCATGCTATGTCTGTTACGTTCCTACATAGTTTTCCTTCCCTTTCAACACACAAACAAACACAGCAAACAAACACAGCACACGAGCGGGAATCGCACCAGCGACCCCACTACCTTCTCACCTCTAACCCACCTATGCCCAGAGTAGAATGCGAGGCGTAATATGCAGGACATCTGTGACATTGTAGCTTAAATTATGTTTATCTATTACTATTTACTTACTGATCATGTTTAACTTTTATTTTTTTTTGCTTATAAGACTTTTCAAGATTTTAGAAATCCTACATACTATTCCTTGCTTTCTCTTTTTTTTTTTTTTTTTTTTGAAACACACAAAAAGATGAAAAATTATTTTTGGCATGCAAAGCTACTACTACTACTACTTAACACACCGCTGAGATAAATAAATTGAAAAACTATGTACAAGTGAAATCGGCAGTGTTAAAGGTGGTAAATGTTGCCGAAATGATGTTACAAAGCCCAGAGTCTCAGAGACGGAATTCAGTCATCGTCCGAGTCAGGGTATGGGGGCAGGGGGCGGAAGTACCATGACAAACCTGCAGACATCCCAGAAGATGTGGAGGGGACGGGCTCTGGGGAACTGGAGGAAGGACGCGGCCTCTTGGAGCTGGGGTCTCCCTCTTCATCCGCATCTTCATCTCTGTGGCGCTTGGATCCACCGAGAGGCAGGACGTCCAGAGCAAGGCCCACAGGGGGAGGGCAAGGAGCAGGATGGCAGGAGGGCGCAGGAAGCACAGCAGCGGGAGAAGACGGGCGATGCTCCTCTTCAACGCTGGGACTGGGCGTAGGAGAAGGGCTCTCTGCTCGCTGCTGAGCAAAGGGGGTCGGGGGACGATCTCTCACATTCCGAGCTTGAGCAGGACGGGCCGCCTGGCGCCAGTCGGCCCAGAACTCCTCCGGAGGGAAAACCTGGTCGTCATCTTCTCCCTCCACGTCAACATCTTCATCTTCCTCTGAGAGACTTGAGTAGCCAGAGTCTACGTCATCCTCCTCCTCCTCCTCTTCTTCACTCCAGTCCTCTTCCTCATCATCATCCTCTTCCTCTCGTCCAAACACGTCCTCTCGCCGAGGAGGGGAGAAACGAGCAAGAACAAAAGGTATACTTACCTGCACCTCACCTGCGTCGTCCTCGCCTGGCAAGGAGCCGGCAGCAGGAGGGTCCCCCGGAGCGTCCCGCGGATCCGGAGTCACTGCAACATTTTACAACATTAACAAGTTGTTCCATACAAAGCCAGACAAATTTTTACACACAAGTCATTCTACAGAATTGTAAAAACAGGGAAAGACCAGAGCTGCTGGTCAGTGCAATATATTAGCCTATAACTACTTTTCCTTGGCTCACGTCCTGAATTACAGACTTACCAGCAAGGTTTTAGGTATAAATACAGGCCTACAGTTTTTGTACAAGACTCTAAACACAGAGGTCTGTCTGGCTTCTCTTGCACAAGTCCACAGTGCATCTGCCAGTGTGCAGTGCACCTCAGTAATCCATTCATCCCTAAAACTCGAGTAAAACTCAACCAAAACCTCATAACATGATCTCTTTCAATATAAAATGTACATCTCTGTAAATATTCTAGTGGAGAATCTTTGGCTGGGTGCCATTTTTTTTATTTTTTTCCCAAAAATGATCTAAAACACTGAATTTCGACACCTACAAACTAAACTGTCCTGTCAACCTCCAAGCGCTATTACAGTTTAAATGTCCATCGATTTGAGCTACCCGAGGCAGAAGATTTGCGGCAGAATAGTTTGGATTTAATATTTGATTTTATCGTCATCATTTTCATTCCATCTATTTTATTTTGCTTCCATGTGTAGAAAACATTGTAAATTTGTTTAGAAAGCTGCTGAATAAATAAAACTCAGTTGCATAGAATTGTCCCATCTTTATTGTCCCCAGGATCACAAAGGTCAGTTATGCTATCTCTAGTGGATGCAGTATTTGGGAGAAGATAGTAGGACTGTCCAGATAAGCTACCTCGACCCATATTCATACAAACAAGTAAATAATGTTGATTCTACAGTGGGAGCATTATTCAATTGGCCTAAATTGGCCTGTCGATATGTGCTACCTTTAGTCGGAGCCCTATTTGATAGCATAATACAACTGTCGAATATTCATACGCATATTCATAAAGATGAGTTGAAATGTACATGACTTAGGTATAAGTGTGATCACCGTGTGCAAACAGCGGCGACCCATAACAACGGCGGCCCATATCAACGGCGGCAGTTTTCCAGAAAATACTTTGATAACTTTTTACTTTGTACCCATACCAAGAAAAATAGGCCCCTTTTACCAGTTATTATTACAACCACAGTAAGTAATCGTCGATTGAAAGTCATAACCTCTCAAATTAAGCAGTTTCATATTCGACCTATGATACCATTTTACCCTAACCCGAGTAGAAATAGCCATGCGTGGATAAAATGGTTGACAACATGTAGCATTTAGTTCATTTTATCTGTCTTCACGAAGATTTCAGTGATCTGTCTTACCTCCAGGGAAGAGGTCCAGGCGGGCAACAGGGCGAGCCATGGTTGACTTA
>NW_026571515.1:11069884-11114770 GCF_026225935.1 Boleophthalmus pectinirostris | reverse complement strand
TGAGATAATAAATTGAAAACTATGTACAAGTGAAATCGGCAGTGTTAAAGGTGGTAATGTTGCCGAAATGATGTTACAAAGCCAGAGTCTCAGAGACGGAATTCAGTATCGTCGAGTCAGGGGGGGCAGGGGGCGGAAGTACCATGACAAACCTGCAGAATCCCAGGAAGATGTGGAGGGGGGGCTCTGGGGAACTGAGGCCTGGGGTCTCCCTCTTCATCCGCATTCACTTGGCGCTTGGATCCACCGAGAGGCAGGAGTCCAGAGCAAGGCCACGGGGGAGGGAAGGAGTAGGATGGCAGGAGGGCGAGGAAGCACAGCGCGGAGAAGACGGGCGATGCTCCTCTTCAACGCTGGCTGGCGTAGGAGAAGGCTCTCTGCTCGTGCTGAGCAAAGGGGGGGGGACGATCTCTCACATTCGAGCTTGAGCAGGACGGGCGCCTTGGCGCCAGTCGGCCCAGACTCCGGAGGGAACCTGTCGTCTTCTCCCCCACGTCAATCTTCATCTTCCTCTGAAGCTTGAGTACCAAGTCTACGTCACCTCCTCCCTTCTTCACTTCAGTCCTCTTCCTATCATCATCCTCTTCCTCTCGTAAAACGTCCTTCGCCGGGAGGGGAGAAACGAGCAAGAACAAAAGGTACTTACCTGCCCTCACCTGCGTGTCCTCCTGGCAAGGAGCCGGCAGCAGGAGGGTCCCCCGGAGCGTCGGATCCGGAGTCACTGCAAATTTACAACATTAACAAGTTGTTCCATACAAAGCCAGAAAATTTTACAAAGTCATTCTACAGAATTGTAAAAACAGGGAAAGACCAGAGCTGCTGGAGTGCAATAATTAGCTATAAACTACTTTTTGGCTCACGTCTGAATTACAGACTTACCAGCAAGTTTTAGGTATAAATACAGTACATTTGTCAAGACTCTAAACACAGAGGTCTGTCTGGCTTCTCTTGCACAAGTCCACAGTGCATCTGAGTGTGCAGTGCACCTCAGTAATCCATTCATCCTAAAACCGAGTAAAACTCAACCAAAACCTCATAACATGATCTTTTCAATATAAAATGTACATCTCTGTAAAGTATTCTAGTGGGATTTTGGCTGGGTGCCATTTTTTTATTTTTTTCCATGATCTAAAACCTGAATTTCGACACCTACAAACTAACTGTCCTGTCAACTCCAAGCGCTATTACAGTTTAATGTCCATCGTTGACTCCCGGGCAGAAGATTGCGGCAGAATAGTTGGATTTAATATTTGATTTTATCGTCATCATTTTCATTCCTCTATTTTATTTGCTTCCATGTTAGAAAAATTGTAAATTTGTTTAGAAAGCTCTGAATAAATAAAACTCAGTTGCTAGAATGTCCCATCTTTATTGTCCAGGATCACAAAGGAGTTATGCTATCTCTAGTGGATGCAGTATTTGGAGAGATAGGGCTGTCCAGATAAGATCGCCCATATTCATACAAACAAGTAAATAATGTTGATTCTACAGTGGGAGCATTATTCACTGGCCTAAATTGGCCTGTCGATATGTGCTACTTTAGTCGGAGCCCTATTGATAGCATAATACAATGTCGAATATTCATAGCATATAAAAGATGATTGAAATGTACATGACTTAGGTTAAAGTGTGATCACCGTGTGCAAACAGCGGCGACCATAACAACGGCGGCCCATATCAACGGCGGCAGTTTTCCAGAAAATACTTTGATAACTTTTTACTTGTCTACCAAGAAAAATAGGCCCCTTTACAGTTATTATTACAACCACGTAAGTAATCGATGAAAGTCATAATCTCAATTAAGCAGTTTCATATTCGACCTATGATACCATTTTACCCCTAACCGAGTAGATAGCCATGCGTGGATAAAATGTTGCAACATGTAGCATTTAGTTCATTTTATCTGTTTCACGAAGATTTCAGTGATCTGTTTACCTCAGGGAAGAGGTCCAGGCGGGCAACAGGGCGAGCCATGGTTGACTTAGTGAGTTGCAAACCTTGAAGAGTTAAAGTAGGTTAGAAAGTGTGCTGATGCAAAGTGTTTTTTTTTCAAGAAATATTGGTATTAAGGATCTCAAGTGTATTTACCAGCAGCGCGATATGCGTGAAATCTCTCACTCCAGCGTTAGTGAAAACAGACCGATTTAAAGATGCAGCGCTTTATATGTCCCCGCGCCTGTAGTTGCTATGGCGCGACGCACGGACGTGTCTCACGTTCACGGGTTTAGGAAAAGAACTTTAACTTCACCTAAAGTGTAATCTATCCGCGATGTCGGCGGCAAGGTGGGGCATTTTGAGGGCCGTGCCCCCTGCGCCACTGGTGCACCCCCAACAGGCCGTTATTATTACTATTTAAAATGATTTTGTTGGCGATTTCACTTCGGGCTGAGGGCAAAACTTTACATATACAGTCTCTGTTTATTTAGTGTAGTGTGATTGGAACTGTTCTGTCCGTAACTGCTGCGTCAACAAGTAGCTCTTCACGATTAGCGGAGCTGCTACTTTAGCCTAAGTCCACACAGGAAATTGGGAGGACAGAGTCAAAGACACACTGACAGACCTCCGCCGGGACCGGGACTGTCGCGCCCGGACTCGGGAAGTTCTGCGGGACTGGGGCAGTTGCACCGGGCCAGGGCTCTCGCGGCCGCCGCCGGGGCCAGGGCAGTCGCTCGCTGCTCTATCCGCCTTTGCCCGCTCGTTTCTGGTGTAAAAGTTTGACCTGAGCATATCACGCAGAGGCATAATTCTACCTGGTGTCCTGGTGCTGATATGGACTGACCGTAACTTTCACATTTAAGTGGGAAGTGGGATTAAGACTAATTTACAACCATCTTGTGCACTCGGCTCCTGGACTCGCGTCACGGACCAGTTTCATCTCTTCATATTGGACAATAGACTTTTGGAGACAGAACCAATGGGACAGTGGACAGAGGAAACACTCTGCTTCAGTCTCTGGAAGGTAAGAGGCTGGTTTTCATTAGTTTGCGGCAAATCTGAACATGAAGCTCACAGGTAAAGAGTGTATAGTGTTAATAGTTAAATATATGTGTTATAGTTAAATAGTGTTATAGTGTTAATAGTTAAATAGTGCGTAAATGAGCTCGCGAGTGCGATGGAGCTGCTCTGGTTGTTCTGTCGTGTGCTGTAGGAGCGGCATCTGTGTTCATGTTGTGATCGTAGCCTCTTATTGTAGTTTTGCTGACGTTGTTGGGTCTGGGTGTGAGCGGCGTGTTACGTTGTGTTGTTGCGTAAAGTTTGCGCTTGGCTGTTCATTGTGCTCTGATCGATATTGTTCAGCCAATAGTAACCAAAATGTCTGTTTCTGGTATTTATTATAATACTATAGACTAGATATATAATACATATATTGTTAGTAATATATATTTATAATTTTGGCCTTGGTGCCCCTCCCCAAAAATTATACCACCAGCTGCCACTGGTCCTGTTTTAGTCCTGGTTTAGTCCCGGTCCCTCAAGTCTCAGGTCTCTATAAGACAGTACTGGACGGCGCACCCTCGCGTACCACGCACACTACAGCCCTGGTGCTGTCCGATGCGTGGCTATTTCTTGCCCGATTGCTTCTTTCAGTGATGTTGTTCAGGGGTGTTTTTGACGAGAGGCTGTTGTTTAATGTTTACAACCAGTGGCAGGCCTTATTGTTTTTTTTTTAATAAACCTCAACCTTTTATTATTGTCTTGTGTGCGTATCGTCTACCATACAGCCTCAACAACTATTGCAGCTAATAATAATAATTTTAATAAAATAATGATAAAAATAACAACAACACATAATTAACCTAATACCGTTAAAGAAAAACGTGTTTGATAGCATTTCTGCTTTGTATGACTCCACCGCGTTAAAATATTTCTGAAATGGCAGTGCCGCCCCTGCTGGTGACCCACGCCCCTCCAGTAGATGTGCTCTGACGCCGACTCTGCCGATCACGCTTTATGGACACCACGCTCCGTGCACAGCCTGCTCCGTGGAGCGCGCACACCCAGCTCCGCTCTCTTTTGCGCTCAACTCCAAGGTTAGTCCCGGTTTAGTCCTGCTGGTTCGGTTCTAGTTCAGTCTGTATGCGGCGAAAAAATGTGGCATCTCGATCACTGTTTCTTCTGGGACGCGCACTTCTGCTTAATGCGCCTTATAATCAGGTGCACAGAGTCCCAAAAATCTCTCTTATGTTGCTTATTACAGAATGTTGTGTAGGCACCATAAAAACATAATAGTGTACATAATAACTACACAATAACAACAGCAACAGCCATGATGATGACTATAATAGTAATAGTTAAAGTTTATCTATAGCACATGATCAGACATGCTGCATAATAACACTGTCAGTGAACTGGTGGAAAACCAAGTCCATGTGCACTGCACTTTGTGTAGAGTGATTAAAAACTGTAAGGATTGTCATAATTGTATTATAATTTCCATTATTATATCTTAAAGTGACTCAGAAATAGACTGCATTTTGTCACAGCAAGTGCAATTTTGTCCAACACACCAACAACTTTCTCTCTGTCTCTTTCTCTCTCTGTCTCTATCTTTCTCTCTCTCTTTCTCTCTCATTTTATGTTTGTCTCTATCTTTTTCTCTCTCTTTCTCTCCCTCTCTATGTCTGTCTGTCTTTTTCTCTCTTTCTCTGTCTCTTTCTCTCTGTGTCTGTCTTTATCTTTCTCTCTTTCTTTTTCTCTGTTCTTTGCACACTGTTCTTTGGTTGTTTGATTTTTTCCGTAATTGTCAGCACCTATTGTTTGGCATGTATGTTTTTTTTTTCTCCTTAAGTTAATTGTTTTCCAATGATGAAATTTCTGAGTTGCCACTAAATGTTTGTATATTATGAGGTGATTGTGTGTAATGGCTGCACTGTTGCCGCACGCTTCATTGTCGCGCTGCCACACTATGGCTCTATATATTTTCCTGCTTTTTTGTCCTTGGCCAATCACATCCCTGTTTTATTTCACACAGGAGGAGAGTCCACAAATGTAGCTCAAATGTGTCTTGTTTTATCTCAGAGCTTGTCCAAAGTCCAAACTCTTTATTAAGTGTAAACTGTCTGCATCAAATTGGTCCTGGTTGTGCCATTAGAACTTAGATTTCTCTGAGTCAATATCAAAAGTGCAATAAATAAAACTAGTTTAAAACATAATTTAGCCATATATGACAAGCCAGAGCTACTATGTCTTTGCCCAAAGAGTTTCCAACAGAAGTAATCAGACCTACAGAATGAAAGCTGTGCACAAAAAGTTCAATTAATGAAATAAATAGAGATGTGCATGTTCAAAACAATGTGGAAAAAAACGAAAATAAATATATATTACAAAAAAAAAAAAAATAAAAATCATGGTGAGGCCCCCAACTCTAGTTCACCTAGGGCCCCCAAATTGCCAACTCCACCACTGCTCACATGAACCAGGAAATGATTTAGAGGAGGAGCAACAGCAGCAGCAGAAGTTCACATGAAATGAACTTTAAACCAGAGAGAAGACAGAGCTGTGTGGAGTGTTTTGCACAAAGAGGAATCAAACCATCAACGTTTCTGTTTATATCAACCTGAACTAAAGCTTCTGGTGAGTAAAATGATACATAATAGGCCATAAGAAAGTCAAGGATGAGTATGTTGGTTGATTAAAGCTACAGTGACGATGTCGTGTACTAACTCTGCATGCAGTATATGAACAACTAATGGTGACATTATTTGAGTAGTATTTTGGATATTTTGGATACATCAATATTATGAAAACTTGTGTAAAAGTATCTATTAAAGCCAATAATCTGCTTCAAAGTTCTGTACAGTGACATGATCAGTCTGGGTGTGTCATGAGTCATCTGTGCCTTTATCTGACTGTGATTTCCAAAGATGAAGTTCACTTGCAAATACAAACAACAGACTGTTTTACACATAGACTGTATAAAGTGGACTAAGGGAGTGTGGTGTCACCCACAGTGTTTGGCGCCACTTAAATGAAGCTCACAGTGCTAGTGGTTACAGGGGCAAATTTGGAGCCAGGCTCTGTATTAGAAATACAATATTTTTTTAAAAAGAGAAAATAGCAAAAAAACAAAAAAACACCAGGATCATGTGGAACTGGTTAATATGAACATTTTTAGACCAAAATGACGAGTTGAGAGTATAAGTCAATGGGAGCCAGAACAGCCACATGTGAACTTCTTATTTGGAATGCAGCGGCTTGTACATTAATTATATCCATTTATATAGACAGCTTATGGTTTTACATGAGCATAAACACAAAACTCAGAATTGGACTTTTCTGTGTCATCAGTGCATTCTGTGGCTCTGTCACTGTGAATGTCAGAGTCAGACGAACACTGAACCAAATGTTCTCTCTCCTGTTGTAGTGATGGCCGCTGTGAGCTGTACTCTCTCTGAGGAGCAGTTCCTGTGCTCCATCTGTCTGGAGGTCTTCACTGATCCAGTCACTACACCGTGTGGACACAGCTTCTGCAGAGTCTGTATCAACAAACACTGGGACAGCAGCGACCAATACAACTGCCCAGTCTGTCAACAGGACTTCAGCTCAAGACCTCAGATGAAAATCAACACTGTTCTGGCAGAAATGGTCTCTCAGTTCAGAAATAAACCTGAAGATGAAGAAACTGTGAGCTCCAAACCCCAGTCCACTGCTCCAGGAGAAGTGAGCTGTGATGTGTGTCCAGAGCCCAGACTCAGAGCCCTGAAGTCCTGCCTGGTGTGTCTGGCCTCGTACTGTCAGATCCACCTGCAGCCCCACCTCACAAACCCCCGTCTGAAGAGGCACCAGCTGATCCAACCTCTGCCCAACCTGGAGGAGCGCATCTGCCCTGAGCACGACCGACCTCTGGAGCTCTTCTGTAGGGAACACTCACACTTCATGTGCATGCAGTGCGGTTATACAGAGCACCAAACTCATGATACAGTCCCCCTGAAGGAGGAGGGTGAGGAGCACCAGGCCACGCTGAAGAATCAGATTAAAGAAAGACGTCAGAAAATCGAGGAGATCCGGCGCTCAGTGGAGCTCAGTCAGAGAAAAGCAGACACAGAAATACAAGAAGGTCTCAGAGTCTACAACGCTTTGATGGAGTGTGTTCAACAAAGTCTGGACAAGTTCAAACAGAACATTGTAGAGAAGCACAAGAAGAACGAGGAGGAGGCAGCTCAGCTGATAGAGCAGATCCAGACAGAGATCTCTGCGCTGGAGCAGAGAGGAGCTGAGATGGAGCAGCTCTGGAGCTCTGGAGACCACCTGCACTTTGTACAAACCTTCACTTCAGTCAAACCTGCTCCACAGCTCAATGACTGGACCGAGGAGACTGTGAGGGCCCCATCGTACAAGGGGAGAGCGGGCCAGGCTCTGTCTGATCTGAAGAAGACACTTAATACAGAGATGGAGAAGTTCTTTAAGACTGAATTAGAAAAAGTACAAGAGTTTGCAGTGGAGGTGTCTCTAGACCCAGACACAGCACATCCAAAATTAGTTCTGTCTAAAGATCTCAAACAGGTTCATTACAGAAACCAAAGACAAACTCTTCCAGATAATCCTGAGAGATTTTCAAGGTTTTTTTGTGTTTTAGGAAAACAAAAGTTCTCATCAGAAAAGTTTTATTTTGAGGTCCAGGTCAAAGGAAAGACTCAATGGGAATTAGGAGTGGCCAAAGAGTCAGTGGACAGAAAAGCTGAAGATGATCAAACTGTACAGAGAGGATACTGGACACTCTATATTGGCAGAGCTAAGTATATAACGTCAGACGATCCCCCTGTACTTTTCCCTGTGACATCCTCTCCAGAGAAGGTGGGAGTGTTTGTGGATTATGATGAAGGTCTTGTCTCTTTCTATGATGTGGATGAAGAATCTCTTATTTACTCTTTCACTGACTGTGGTTTCACTGAGAACATTCGGCCACTTTTAATTCCATATGGCAATGCTAAAGGTACAAACTCTGCTCCTCTGATACTTTCCCCCATTAACAGTTCTGCAGAATAAAGATCATCTCATAGAAGAGAGATATCCATCAATCACACTCCTGGTGGGAACAAAACAATTAGAACATGTTAGCAGGTAGTTGGATTTTTGTCATTTATTTATTATCAAGAAAGTTTGAGTTTATATTTAGTTTAGTTGATGTTTCTGCACAAACTGGATTCAATGTGCCCAAAGACAGAGGTCAGCTGACTCCCTGAATATATTAAAGGACCAGGTTACTTTCTTCACTGGTTCTGGAATAACTTTCTATTTCTATGTTTCTATGTTTTCTTCTTTGCTTGTTTACATTGTTTATGAAAATAGGCTGCACATAAATCAAGATGGTGAGGATTGTTAAATGAACTCAGTATAAACTTTCTATTTAGACGTCTGTAGTGTAATCTGCAGGGACGTTAAAGGGCCCATATTACACTATTTTCTGATCTATGTTATAATGCTGTTACGTCTTCAAAAACCCACCCAGATTTGAGTTTTGTTTCATTCACAAAAAAAAGCTCACAAGAGTCAGTTTTGTGTAACACTTTAATATAATGCATAATATATACCATTGTTTCCCAAAGCCTGGGTCGTGACCCTCAGGTGGGTCACACGAGATCTTTTTTTGGGTCATCTTGTCACGATCTAGCCTGATTCATCAGCCAGTTTCACTTCATGGAAACCGTCTGACCTCGCAGCATTAGGATTCATTTGCTCGACAGTAGGCGGGTACTTTTTTATTTAAACAATCGCTGCTATTTGGTTGTGATGTATGTAATGCGCCATTAACGGGGCTAACTGGTATATTAAGCTTTTCCCAAATCCTGTAGGAAGAAGGGCAATAATGTGTTTCCCCTTGATAAAATTCACCAAACATTCTCTTTATTCCGACTTTAAATCTTTGATCTCGGGAATTGTTGCCAACACAGAATATATGGCTCTTTAATGATTGGCTGGTGCCCGAACTTGCACTTTTGGGGTTCTTGCAAATCGTCTAGTGTATTCTGATTGCTGACCTAGTCGCTGGAGAGAAATTAAATTGAGTGGAGGCATTAGGTGGCACCAGCCTGACTAGTCATGATCTGCATTTCTACTTGATCTGCGCCTGCGTTCTCCTCCTGCACCAGGACTGGAACGTGCTACAAAAACACAGACAGGCCCACCTGTCTCATTATAAATGATAAAATGTTACGACATGTTTTGTATAATTTTTAATCTTTTTCATAATTATTTTATTGACTATTTTGTTTCAGTATCGCTGGTTCATTTGGATGTTGAAAAGAAAAATAAATGGGCTACATTTAATGTCTAAATAGGTGACTTATGGATCTTTTTATTGCTGCTTCAATCACAGTTTTTCATTCTTTCAAACTTGAATAATAGTAATTGTTCAGAGAGACACGATCAGTCAGTCAACAATAAAATATCCTCATTAATGTTCAGTAATGGTCAAATCCACCTTTGTTTTGTGATTTATGAATAATGTCTCTTGACTTGGGTCGCGAAGGACTGTGACTTTTAAAATATGGGTCCCCAGAAAAAAAGTTTGGGAAACACTGTTATATACGAAACTCACGATTAGTGCAGAAGTCACTGATCAGCCATTATTTTTTCCATCAATGTACTTAGTCAAACTATTATTTCTATTGTGAACTTATATTTTGATTTTAAGCAACAAAAAAAGGTCAAAATATTGTGGTTGGAGATTTATGTATTTACAGATAAACTGTATTAATGAAGAAAATCAGAAATAATTTTTTCTTCTTTGATAACTGATATTTATAGATCAGACAGTAAACAAAGAAGAGGATTTTTATCGTGGACTTCCTTTGTCTCTCTTTTTAAGTTGTAATTACATGATAAATACAGGAAAAGAAAACTAAGAATCTTATGTAAACACTTTTGATTTATGATTTTGTCACTGACTTATTTTGTGTCACAATCTGTTATGGTGCAGGGAAAATAAATGATATGGAGTAACCATGGCAACAGTTTTTTCTATTTTAACTGTTATTTATGTTAAAGGGCTCATATTATGCTATTTTCTGATCTATGTTATAATGTTGTTTCTTCATCAAAAACAGACCTGGAGTTGTGTTTTGTTTCATTCACACATGAACAAAAAGTGAAAGGAGCTGTCAATCGAAAACTACCACTGCATGACATCACAAGGTGGAACAGAGCATTTTGAGCTTTGGAGATATAAACAGATGAATAATAAAGAGTTACTCAAACATGTGAGTAAAGCAAACATAACTCCAGGTCTGTTTTTGTTGTTACACCAAACCAGCTGTTGTGAAGGTTCAGTTGTGCTTTTGATCTCTGTGGATGAAAATAGTTCATAATTCTGGCTCTGGGGGCATTTGGTGATTTGCAGGTCAAATAAGATTAATTTAACTCATTTTTACTTGGAAAAACACAAATTTCTACCACAGTTTCTCTGGGTGAGAAGTAACGTAGTCCAAAGTCCAAACTCTTTATTAAGTGTAAACTGAGTGCATCAAATTGGTCCTGGTTGTGCCATCAGAACTTAGATTTCTCTGACTCAATATCAAAAGTGCAATAAATAAAACTAGTTTAAAACGTGATCTAGCCATATATGACAAGCCAGAGCTACTATGTCCTTTGCCCAAATAGTTCCCAGGAAAATTAATCAGACTACAGAATGAAAACTGTGCACAAAAGCTGCATGTTTTTGTTTTTTTGTTTGTTTTTTTTTTTTTCTCACTCCAGCCTCAATGTTAAAATGCACCAAAAAAAAAAAAAAAAAAGGAAAAAACACAGCTTCACCCTGATTTGAACATAATCACAGCATAATACTAATAATCATATGTAATGGATGTAAACAGAAATGTAATTGTACTTGCAAAAAAATAAAACTACTGTCAGTTCTGGTTATGTAGTGGGTTACCGAACTATAAAGACACATTTCCAGTTCACCATAATTCAAATAAATAGAGATGTGCATGTCTCAAGAGCAATGGGGAAAACCAGAAAATAAATATATATTAAAAAAAAAAAAATCATAGTGAGGTCCCCAAACTCTAGTTCACCTAGGGCCCCAAAATTGCCAACTCCACCACTGCTCACATGAACCAGGAAGTGATTTAGAGGAGGAGCAACAGCAGCAGCAGTTCACACGAAATGAAAGTTAAACCAGAGAGAAGACAGAGCTGTGTGGAGTGTTTTGCACAAAGAGGAGTCAAACCATCAACGTTTCTGTTTATATCAACCTGAACTAAAGCTTCTGGTGAGTAAAATGATACATAATAGGCCATAAGAAAGTCAAGGATGAGTATGTTGGTTGATTAAAGCTACAGTGATCAGTCTGGGTGTGTCATAGGTAATCTGTGTCGTTATCTGACTGTGATTTCCAAGGACGAAGTTCATTTGTAAATACAGACTGTTTTACATGAGAGCGAGCAGGAAGAGAAACATGTAAATAAACTTAAAACTCAGACTTTTCTGTGTCATCAGTACATTCTGTGGCTCTGTTACTGTGAATGTGCCTATGACGAAGAAATGAACTAATCATTTTATTAAAAACAGTTAAGATCATTACATTTAAGATTTCACAAAATAACAAAAATGACAGATTTTTAGGATCAAAATTAAACTTCCTGGTTGGAAATCATGACACATCTCATTACTTAAAAAAAAAAAAAAAAGTTTTCCTATACATTTTTTTCTTGTTTAAATAATCAAAAAAAAAAAAAAAAAAAAAAAAAAAAAATATATATATATATATATATATATATATATATATATATATATATATGTAGTGTGTGTTTCCTACGTAAAATTTGTGCATAACTTTTGGACAGATGAGATCAAGTGTAAGTCTCTACTTCCTGTAATTTTCAACATATTTTAAACATTTCTCCACAAATTGCTTCTTGGTTGGTTTAAAACTATAATTTATATTTGCACCAAGTATTATCCCAGTAAAATGATACATAATAGGCCATAAGAAAGTCAAGGACAAAGTTCATTTGTAAATACAAACAACAAATTGTTTTACATGAGAGCGAGCAGGAAGAGAAACATGTAAATAAACTTAAAACTCAGACTTTTCTGTGTCATCAGTACATTCTGTGGCTCTGTTACTGTGAATGTGCCTATGACTATGAATGAACTAATCATTTCACTAAAAACAGTTAAGATCATTACATTTAAGATTTCACAAAATTAAAAAAATGACAGATTTTTAGGATCAAAATTGAACTTCCTGGTTGGAAATCATGACACATCTCATTACTTTTTTTTAAACAAAAGAAATGTTTTCTTATATTTTTTTAAAATCTTCTTTAAATAATCACTTAAAAATATATATAACAAAATGTGTTTCCTGCGTAAAATTTGTGCATAACTTTTGGACAGAATTCTCCCTGTAGCTTGAGATCAAGTGTAAGTCTCTACTTCCTGTAATTTTCAACATGTTTTAAACTTTTCTCCACAAATTGCTTCTTGGTTGGTTTAAAACTATAATTTATATTTGCACCAAGTATTATCCCAGTAAATGGAGTCAAAATTAGAGAATCATCCAAACCTGTCATACACTTTAATGTCAGGGTCATATTTAACACCAACACTGAACCAAATGTTCTCTCTCCTGTTGTAGTGATGGCCGCTGTGAGCTGTACTCTCTCTGAGGAGCAGTTCCTGTGCTCCATCTGTCTGGAGGTCTTCACTGATCCAGTCACTACACCGTGTGGACACAGCTTCTGCAGAGTCTGTATCAACAAACACTGGGACAGCAGCGACCAATACAACTGCCCAGTCTGTAAACAGGACCTGAGCTCTAAACCTCAGATAAAAGTCAACATTGTTCTGGCAGAGATGGTCTCTCAGTTCAGTGAAAAGCTTGAAGGTGAAGAAACTGTGAGCTCCAAACCCCACTCCTCTGCTGCAGGAGAGGTGAGCTGTGACGTGTGTCCAGAGCCCAGACTCAGAGCCCTGAAGTCCTGCCTGGTGTGTCTGGCCTCGTACTGTCAGATCCACCTGCAGCCCCACCTCACAAACCACCGTCTGAAGAGGCACCAGCTGATCCAACCTCTGCCCAACCTGGAGGAGCGCATCTGCCCTGAGCACGACCGACCTCTGGAGCTCTTCTGTAGGGAACACTCACACTTCATGTGCATGCAGTGTAAGGCTGAAGACCACAAAGACCATCAGACAGTCCCCCTGAAGGAGGAGGGTGAGGAGCACCAGGCCACGCTGAAGAATCAGATTAAAGAAAGACGTCAGAAAATCGAGGAGATCCAGCGCTCAGTGGAGCTCAGTCAGAGAAACGCAGACACAGAAATACAAGAAGGCCTCAGAGTTTACAACGCTTTGATGGAGTGTGTTCAACAAAGTCTGGACAAGTTCAAACAGAACATTGTAGAGAAGCACAAGAAGAACGAGGAGGAGGCAGCTCAGCTGATAGAGCAGATCCAGACAGAGATCTCTGCGCTGGAGCAGAGAGGAGCTGAGATGGAGCAGCTCTGGAGCTCTGGAGACCACCTGCTCTTTGTACAAACCTTCACTTCAGTCAAACCTGCTCCACAGCTCAATGACTGGACCGAGGAGACTGTGAGGGCCCCATCGTACAAGGGGAGAGCGGGCCAGGCTGTGTCTGAACTGAAGAAGACACTTAATACAGAGATGGAGAAGTTCTTTAAGGCTGAATTAGAAAAAGTACAAGAGTTTGCAGTGGAGGTGTTTCTCTAGACCCAGACACAGCAACATCCAAGATTTAGTTCTGTCTAAAAGATCTCAAAACAGGTTTCATTACACAGTGACCAAAGACAAACTCTTCCAGATAATCCTGAGAGATTTTCAATTTTTTTGTGTGTTTTAGGAAAACAAAAGTTCTCATCAGGAAAGTTTTATTTTGAGGTCCAGGTCAAAGGAAAGACTGGCTGGGAATTAGGAGTGGCCAAAGAGTCAGTGGACGATGAAGAAAGAAGATAGAAAGCAAGACTGTGAAGACGCAATCAAACTGTACAGAAAGGATACTGGACACTATGTATGGGCAGAGATGAGTATAAAACATCAGACGACCCCCTGTAGTTTTCCCTGTGAGTTCCTCTCCAGAGAAGGTGGGAGTGTTTGTGGATTATGATGAAGGTCTGGTCTCCTTCTATGACGTGGATGAAGAATCTCTTATTTACTCTTTCACTGACTGTGGTTTCACTGAGAACATTCTGCCACTGTTAAATCCATGTGGCAATGAAGGTGGTAAAAACTCTGCTCCTCTGATACTTTCCCTATTTAACAGTTCTGCAGAATAAAGATCATCTCATAGAAGAGAGATATCCATGAATCTCACTCCTGGTGGGAATAAAACAATTTAAAAAAATTACCAGGTAGTTGGATTTTTGTCATTTATTTATTATCAAGAAAGTTTTAGTTTATATTTAGTTTAGTTGATGTTTCTGCACAAACTGGATTCAATGTGCCCAAAGACAGAGGTCAGCTGACTCCCTGAATATATTAAAGGACCAGGTTACTCCATCATTTCTTCACTGGTTCTGGAATAATTTTCTAATTCTATGTTTCTATGTTTTCTTCTTTCTTGTTTACATTGTTTATGAAAAGATGATGAGGATTGTTAAATGAACTCAGTATAAACTTTTTATTTAGACGTCTGTAGTGTAATGTGCAGGGACGTTAAAGGACCCATATTACACTATTTCCTGATCTATGTTATAATGCTGTTACTTCTTCAAAAACCCACCCAGTGTTGTTGTTTTATGTACTGATAAATTGTATTAGTGAAGGAGGAGGGCGTCTATGAACTATACTCTTGTGTACAAAGAAGAGGATTTTTATCATGGACTTCCTTTGTCTCTCTTTTTAAGTTGTAATTACATGATAAATAGAGGAAAAGAAAACTAAGAATATTATGTAAACGCTTTTGATTTATGATTTTGTCACTGACTTGTTTTGTGTCACAATCTGTTATGGTGCAGGGATAATAAATGATATGGAGTAACCATGGCGACAGTTTGTCTATTTTAAGTGTTATTTATGTTCAAGTGCTCATATTAAGCTATTTTCTGATCTATATTATAATGTTGTTTCCTCATCAAAAACAGACCTGGTGTTGTGTTTTGTTTCATTCACACATGAACAAAAAGTGAAAGGAGCTGTTAACTTTAAAGCTTGAGTTTATTCTGCCTTTACCCTTTATTCCTTTGTCAGAGCATCGTCTTTAAACCAGTTCATGTTCATAAATACAGCAAGAGGAAACAAACAAATCAGTAAGAGTACAGCAAAGTACTACAGCACAAACTAAGTCTCATAATTCATGTATCTGCCCAGAGTTAAACATTTAAACTTCTTTATAAAATGGAAGAGAGTGGTGCACAATTTTAAGTTTTCAGTACAATTGTTCCAGAGATCCATCCCTTTAACAGATACACAACATTTCATAATATTTCTTCTGATTTTCTTTTTCATAAACGTGGCCGTACCTCTGAGCTCATATTAGTTATTTCTGATTTTGAACATGTTCTGTAATGATTTTGACAAGAAATTGTTGTTTACTTTGAACGTGATTTTC
Source organism: Boleophthalmus pectinirostris (assembly GCF_026225935.1). NCBI lineage: Eukaryota > Metazoa > Chordata > Actinopteri > Gobiiformes > Gobiidae > Boleophthalmus > Boleophthalmus pectinirostris. The sequence continues at coordinate 11,099,259 of NW_026571515.1, read as the reverse complement.
AAAGTGTAAAGGTCGAGTAAATCATAAAATTTCAGAGTTTGAAGGTTTATAAATAATGCATTGGTTGGTTCATTATAAGTTGATAATGTGATTGTCTTTTTTTGCAAAGTAAAGATTGGATTTGTTTTAGTCTTATATGTATTGCCCCAAATCTCCATACAGTAGGTTATGTAGGGCATTACCAGCGAGTTGTATATAATAAAAAGACAGTTTTATTCATATATAATTGGAATTACTTTGGATAATTTATGTTACTCATGTGCAATTTCCAGTTTAAATTATGGTCTATAGTTACTCCAAAAAACTTGTTTTCAAAGACTCTTTCTACTGGTGTATTGTTTCAACATGATTTTGTACTTGCCGTGTTGCAAATATCATAAATTTAGTTGTTTTTTCTATTTTTAGCGACAATTTATATCAAACCAGACTTTAATTTTCTGCAGCTCCCTCTTCACCATTTGAACAAGCTGCCTTTGGTCTTCACCTGAGCAGTAGAGGGCGCTGTCGTCTGCAAAGAGAACATAATTTAACAATTTAACAATGTTTGATGGAACAACATTAGAACATGGTTAGAAGCTCAAAGTGAGTTTAACATAACGGGACCTTTAACAGTGTTTCAGACTGAACCATGAACAGAACTGACTGGTGTTGGATCATAGTCACATGTTGGAAAAGGACTGTCCTCACATGAACCAGGAAGTGATTTAGAGGAGGAGCAACAGCAGCAGCAGCAGTTCACAAGAAATGAAACTTCAACCAGAGAGAAGNCCAAAAGAAAAGTGTTACTCAAACGTGTGGATGAAACAAAACACAACTCCAGTTAAGTTTTTTGAGGAGATTTATAATGACTTTAACTCCCAAATCTACTGATAGAAAAACCTGATCCTGTAGTGTGTTCAGGCAGTCGGCTTACTTCATTCTCTGGGCACAGAACATTAAAGTTACAAAGTTAATTCTCCGTCAAAGTTTTGTTATTTAGTCTGTGAAACTGCCGTTTTTTTTCTCTGAAATAGTGTAGTTTTTGTAGAAAGAAGCGGTGTACAAAGAAGAGGATTTTTATCATGGACTTCCTTTGTCTCTCTTTTTAAGTTGTAATTACATGATAAATAGAGGAAAAGAAAACTAAGAATATCATGTAAACACGTTTGATTTATGATTTTGTCACTGACTTGTTTTGTGTCACAATCTGTTATGTGCAGGGTTAATAAATGATATGGAGTAACCATGGCGACAGTTTGTCTATTTTAAGTGTTATTTATGTTAAAAGGCTCATATTAAGCTATTTTCTGATCTATATTATAATGTTGTTTCCTCATCAAAAACAGACCTGGTGTTGTGTTTTGTTTCATTCACACATGAACAAAAAGTGAAAGGAGCTGTTAACTTTAAAGCTTGAGTTTATTCTGCCTTTACCTTTATTCCTTTGTCAGAGCATCGTCTTTAAAACCAGTTCATGTTCATAAATACAGCAAGAGGAATCAAACAAATCAGTAAGAGTACAGCAAAAGTACTACAGCACAAACTAAGTCTCATAATTCATGTATCTGCCCAGAGTTAAACATTTAAACTTCTTTATAAAATGGAAGAGAGTGGTGCACAATTTTAAGTTTTCAGTACAATTGTTCCAGAGATCCATCCCTTTAACAGATACACAACATTTCATAATATTTCTTCTGATTTTCTTTTTCATAAACGTGGCCGTACCTCTGAGCTCCTATTAGTTATTTCTGATTTTGAACATGTTCTGTAATGATTTTGACAAGAGATTGTTGTTTACTTTGAACGTGATTTTCAAAGTGTAAAGGTCGACTAAAGCGTAAAATTTCAGAGTTTGAAGGTTTATAAATAATGCATTGGTTGGTTCATTATAAGTTGATAATGTGATTGTCTTTTTTTGCAAAGTAAAGATTGGATTTGTTTTAGTTTTATATGTATTGCCCCAAATCTCAATACAGTAGGTTATGTAGGGCAATACCAGCGAGTTGTATATAATAAAAAGACAGTTTTAGTCATATATAATTGGAATTACTTTGGATAATTTATGTTACTCATGTGCAATTTCCAGTTTAAATTATGGTCTATAGTTACTCCAAAAAACTTGTTTTCAAAGACTCTTTCTACTGGTGTATTGTTTCAACATGATTTTGTACTTGCCGTGTTGCAAATATCATAAATTTAGTAGTTTTTTCTATTTTTAGCAACAATTTATATCAAACCAGACTTTAATTTTCTGCAGCTCCCTCTTCACCATTTGAACAAGCTGCCTTTGGTCTTCACCTGAGCAGTAGAGGGCGCTGTCGTCTGCAAAGAGAACATAATTTAACAATTTAACAATGTTTGATGGAACAACATTAGAACATGGTTAGAAGCTCAAAGTGAGTTTAACATAACGGGACCTTTAACAGTGTTTCAGACTGAACCATGAACAGAACTGACTGGTGTTGGATCATAGTCACATGTTGGAAAAGGACTGTCCTCACATGAACCAGGAAGTGATTTAGAGGAGGAGCAACAGCAGCAGCAGCAGTTCACAAGAAATGAAACTTAAACCAGAGAGAAGACAGAGCTGTGTGGAGTGTTTTGCACAAAAAGGAATCAAACCATCAACGTTTCTGTTTATATCAACCTGAACTAAAGCTTCTGGTGAGTAAAATGATACATAATAGGCCATAAGAAAGTCAAGGACAAAGTTCATTTGTAAATACACAACAAAAATGTTTATACATGAATGAGTGAGCAGGAAGAGAAACATGTAAATAAACTTAAAAAGCTCAGACTTTTCTGTGTCATCAGTACATTCTGTGGCTCTGTTACTGTGAATGTGCCTATGACTATGAATGAACTAATCATTTCACTAAAAACAGTTAAGATCATTACATTTAAGATTTCACAAAAATTAAAAAAATGACAGATTTTTAGGATCAAAATTGAACTTCCTGGTTGGAAATCATGACACATCTCATTACTTTTTTTAAACAAAAGAAATGTTTTCTTATATTTTTTTAAATCTTCTTTAAATAATCACTTAAAAATATATATAACAAAATGTGTTTCCTGCGTAAAATTTGTGCATAACTTTTGGACAGAATTCTCCCTGTAGCTTGAGATCAAGTGTAAGTCTCTACTTCCTGTAATTTTCAACATATTTTAAACTTTTCTCCACAAATTGCTTCTTGGTTGGTTTAAAACTATAATTTATATTTGCACCAAGTATTATCCCAGTAAATGGAGTCAAAATTAGAGAATCATCCAAACCTGTCATACACTTTAATGTCAGGGTCATATTTAACACCAACACTGAACCAAATGTTCTCTCTCCTGTTGTAGTGATGGCCGCTGTGAGCTGTACTCTCTCTGAGGAGCAGTTCCTGTGCTCCATCTGTCCTGGAGGTCTTCACTGATCCAGTCACTACACCGTGTGGACACAGCTTCTGCAGAGTCTGTATCAACAAACACTGGGACAGCAGCCACCGATACAGCTGCCCAGTCTGTCAACAGGACTTCAGCTCAAGACCTCAGATGAAAGTCAACACTTTTATGGCAGAGATGGTCTCTCAGTTCAGTAATAAGTCTCAAAATGAAGAAACTGTGAGCTCCAAACTCGAGTCCTCTGTTCCAGGAGAGGTGAGCTGTGACCTGTGTCCAGAGCCCAGACTCAGAGCCCTGAAGTCCTGCCTGGTGTGTCTGGCCTCGTACTGTCAGATCCACCTGCAGCCCCACCTCACAAACCCCCGTCTGAAGAGGCACCAGCTGATCCAACCTCTGCCCAACCTGGAGGAGCGCATCTGCCCTGAGCACGACCGACCTCTGGAGCTCTTCTGTAGGGAACACTCACACTTCATGTGCATGCAGTGTAAGGCTGAAGACCACAAAGACCATCAGACAGTCCCCCTGAAGGAGGAGGGTGAGGAGCACCAGGCCACGCTGAAGAATCAGATTAAAGAAAGACGTCAGAAAATCGAGGAGATCCGGCGCTCAGTGGAGCTCAGTCAGAGAAACGCAGACACAGAAATACAAGAAGGCCTCAGAGTCTACAACGCTTTGATGGAGTGTGTTCAACAAAGTCTGGACAAGTTCAAACAGAACATTGTAGAGAAGCACAAGAAGAACGAGGAGGAGGCAGCTCAGCTGATAGAGCAGATCCAGACAGAGATCTCTGCACTGGAGCAGAGAGGAGCTGAGATGGAGCAGCTCTGGAGCTCTGGAGACCACCTGCACTTTGTACAAACCTTCACTTCAGTCAAACCTGCTCCACAGCTCAATGACTGGACCAAGGAGACTGTGAGGGTCCCATCGTACAAGGGGAGAGCGGGCCAGGCTGTGTCTGAGCTGAAGAAGACACTTAATACAGAGATGGAGAAGTTCTTTAAGACTGAATTAGAAAAAGTACAAGAGTTTGCAGTGGAGGTGTCTTTAGACCCAGACACAGCAAATGAAGATTTAGTTCTGTCTAAAGATCTCAAAAAGGTTTATTACACAGCTGAAACACAGACTCTTCCAGATAATCCTGAGAGATTTTCAAACTTTTTCTGTGTTTTAGGAAAACAAAAGTTCTCATCAGGAAAGTTTTATATTGAGGTCCAGGTCAAAGGAAAGACTGCGTGGGAATTAGGAGTGGCCAAAGAGTCAGTGGACAGAAAAGATGAAGACGATCAAACTGTACAGAAAGGATACTGGACACTCTATATGGGCAGAGTGTATAAAACATCAGACGACCCCCCTGTAGTTTTCCCTGTGAGTTCCTCTCCAGAGAAGGTGGGAGTGTTTGTGGATTATGATGAAGGTCTGGTCTCCTTCTATGACGTGGATGAAGAATCTCTTATTTACTCTTTCACTGACTGTGGTTTCACTGAGAACATTCTGCCACTGTTAAATCCATGTGGCAATAATGATGGTACAAACTCTGCTCCTCTGATCCTTTCCCCCATTAACAGTTCTGCAGAATAAAGATCATCTCATAGAAGAGAGATATCCATGAATCACACTCCTGGTGGGAACAAAACAATTCAATTTTTTTTGTCATTTATTATCAAGAAAGTTTGAGTTTATATTTAGTTTAGTTGATGTTTCTGCACAAACTGGATTCAATGTGCCCAAAGACAGAGGTCAGCTGACTCCCTGAATATATTAAAGGACCAGGTTACTCCATCATTTCTTCACTGGTTCTGGAATAATTTTCTAATTCTATGTTTCTATGTTTTCTTCTTTCTTGTTTACATTGTTTATGAAATAGCTGCACGTAAATCAAGATGGTGAGGATTGTTAAATGAACTCAGTATAAACTTTCTATTTAGACGTCTGTAGTGTAATCTGCAGGGACGTTAAAGGCCCATATTACACTATTTTCTGATCTACGTTATAATGCTGTTACCTCTCAAAAACCTTCCTAGAGTTGTGACTTGTTTCATTCACAAAAAAAAAACCAAAAACAAAACACAAGAGTCAGTTTTGTGTAACATTTTAATATAATTCATAATATAAACAACACAGGTGGAGCTGCAACTCACGATTAGTGCAGTAGTCACTGATCAGCCATTATTTTATTTTTTATTTTTTGTGGACTTAGTCAAACTATTATTTCTATTGTAAATTTGTATTTTTATTTTAAGCAAAAAAAAATAAATAACTAAAAGGTTAAAATATTATAATAGATCCATGCTGTGGACAGAGCCGATTATCAAAGGGGACTGTCATTTATTTAACAAGTTAATTCTCTGTCAAATTTTTGCATTTAGTCTGTGAAATTGCTGATTTTCTGTCTCAAATAGTGTAGTTTTTTAGAGAAACACAGAACTATGATGGTTTATGTTAACTCTTTAATTCTTACATTTTTATTTATGTCAGTTCATGCTGCGCTCAGACCAGGAAGGAGGAGGGCGTCTATGAACTATACTCTTGTGTACAAAGAAGAGGATTTTTATCATGGACTTCCTTTGTCTCTCTTTTTAAGTTGTAATTACATGATAAATAGAGGAAACTAAGAATATCATGGAAACACTTTTGATTTATGATTTTGTCAGTGACTTATTTTGTGTCACAATCTGTTATGGTGCAGGGAAAATAAATGATATGGAGTAACCATGGCAACAGTTTTTTCTATTTTAACTGTTATTTATGTTAAAGGGCTCATATTACGCTATTTTCTGATCTATGTTATAATGTTGTTTCTCATCACAAACAGACCTGGAGTTGTGTTTTGTTTCATTCACACATGAACAAAAAGTGAAGGTGTTAACTTGAAAACTACCACTACATGACATCACAAGGTGGAACAGAGCATTTTGAGCTTTGGAGATACAGACAGACTAATAATAAAGAGTTACTCAATGATGTGAGTGAAGCAAACTCAACTCCAGGTCTGTTTTTGTTGTTACACCAAACCAGCTGTTGTGAAGGTTCAGTTGTGCTTTTGATCTCTGTGGATGAAAATAGTTCATAATTCTGGCTCTGGGGGCATTTGGTGATTTGCAGGTCAAATAAACTGAATTTAACTCATTTTTACTTGGAAAAACATACATTTCTACCGCAGCTTCTCTGGGTGAGAAGTAACGTAGGCCCAACACTGCGCAACACTGACAAAACCACAGCCAGTGAGTTTTATTTCACACAGGAGGAGAGTCCACAAATGCAGCTCAAGTGTTTCTTGTTTTATCTCAGAGCTTGTCCAAAGTCCAAACTCTTTATTAAGTGTAAACTGAGTGCATCAAATTGGTCCTGGTTGTTCCATTAGAACTTAGATTTCTCTGACTCAATATCAAAAGTGCAATAAATAAAACTAGTTTAAAACATAATTTAGCCATATATGACAAGCCAGAGCTACTATGTCCTTTGCCCAAAGAGTTTCCAACAGAAGTAATCAGACTACAGAATGAAAACTGTGCACAAAAGCTGAGTGTTTTTGTTTGTTTTTTATTTCTCACACCAGCCTAAATGTTAAAGTGCACCAGAAAAAAAGGGCAAAACACAGCATGACCCTGATTTGAACATAATCACAGCATAATAATAATAATCCTATGTAATGGATGTAAAGAAAAATATAATTGGGTCAGGTGAAGCGGTAACGGAGGGAAACAGGGGCAGATTTTTTACATTCAAATAGCTCTTATTCAGAAACTAGAGGGGCTATTGAAATAAGTAAGGTATAAGAATGTAGGAAAGAGTTACACTCCAACAGGGTAAAGTTAAACCTGTGATATTCTTTCAAGTTGTTGACAAAAAATTTAAAAACTCATGTTGGTAACGGAAGGAATGAAATATGCAGCACTTTTTGGGCAATAAATACAAACAGTGATAACTAGTGGTTCTCACTTACATATCCTTAACAAACTGGTTTGAATATTTGCTTCATATAGTTTTCTACCATATGGTACAAGATTAGGTTGAAAAAACTCTTACTTTTTGAGTAATGAGATTTTTTGTTAAGAAAGGTCATGGTAACGGAGGGAAAAGTAACAGAGGGAAAACTGTGTAAACAAGTAGAAGGTGCATGATTTTGCATAATTTGTCGCTTTTTTCTTCCGGATACTTTATTACTTCAAAATGAAAGGAAACTATTTCTATAAAATATGTCAGTCCTTCCAAGCAAATTTTTATCATTTTAAATACTTTTTTTATTTTTTATTATGTCAATAAATATCAATTTATTTACATGATTTTCAGGTCTTTGAAATTTGGGAAATAATTGTTCCATGTTTCATACATGGTCTGTTTAAAACGTATGTAACTTTAGAACCAAAAATGGTACAGAAAAAAGGTAAACAGTTTCATAAAGTAGAGTACATTTGTATCTGTTGAATACATTTTTATATCAGATGCATGAACTTGAATTTTTGGTCTTGCTGTATACTTCTGCTTGACAGGGCCCAATTGTACTTTCAAAAAAATAAAACTACTGTCAGTTCTGGTTATGTAGTGGGCTACCGAACTACACATTTCCAATTCACCATAATTCAAATAAATAGAGATGTGCATGTCTCAAGAGCAATGGGGAAAGCCAGAAAATAAATATATATAAAAAAAAAAAAAAAAATCATAGTGAGGGCCCCAAACTCTAGTTCACCTAGGGCCCCCAAATTGTTAATTCCACCACTGCTCACATGAACCAGGAAGTGATTTAGAGGAGGAGCAACAGCAGCTGCAGCAGGTTCACAAGAAATTTACTTTAAACCAGAGAGAAGGCAGAGCTGTGTGGAGTGTTTTGCACAAAGAGGAATCAAACCATCAACGTTTCTGTTTATATCAACCTGAACTAAAGCTTCTGGTGAGTAAAATGATACATAATAGGCCATAAGAAAGTCAAGGATGAGTATGTTGGTTGATTAAAGCTACAGTGATGATGTCATGTACTAAGCCAATAATCTGCTTCAAAGTTCTGTACAGTGACATGAACAGTCTCTGTGTGTCATAGACAATCTGTGCCATTATCTGACTGTGATTTCCAAAGATGAAGTTCACTTGCAAATACAAACAGACTGTTTTACACATAGACTGTATAAAGAAGTGGACTAAGGGAGTGTGGTGTCACCCACAGTGTTTGGTGCCACTTAAATGAAGCTCACAGTGCTAGTGGTTACAGGGGCAAATTTGGAGCCAGGCTCTGTATTAGAAATAATTTTTTTTTTTTAAAAAAGAGAAAATAGAAAAAAAAAAAAAACAGGATCATGTGGGGCTGGTTAATATGAACATTTTTAGACCAAAATGATGAGTTGAGAGGGTGAACAATATTCCAATATAACCAGAACAGCCACATTTGAACTTCTTATTTGGAATGCAGCGGCTTGTAAATTAATTTTATGTAGTTATATAGACAGCTTATGGTTTTACATGAGCATAAACATAAAACTCAGAATTAGACTTTCTGTGTCATCAGTGCATTCTGTGGCTCTGTTACTGTTTATGTCAGAGCCAGACCAACACTGAACCAAATGTTCTCTCTCCTGTTGTAGTGATGGCCGCTGTGAGCTGTACTCTCTCTGAGGAGCAGTTCCTGTGCTCCATCTGTCTGGAGGTCTTCACTGATCCAGTCACTACACCGTGTGGACACAGCTTCTGCAGAGTCTGCATCAACAAACACTGGGACAGCAGCGACCAATACAACTGCCCAGTCTGTAAACAGGACTTCAGCTCAAGACCTCAGATGAAAATTAACACTGTTATGGCTGAAATGGTTTTTGAATTCAAAAATAAACCTGAAGGCGAAGATATTCCGGTTGAAATGGTGAGTTCAGAGTTCCAGTCCTCTGTTCCAGGAGAGGTGGGTTGTGAGGTGGGGGCTCCTCCAGTAGAGGACCTTCAGACAGTCCTCCTGAAGGAGGAGGGTGAGGAGCACCAGGCCACGCTGAAGAATCAGATTAAAGAAAGATGTCAGAAAATCGAGGAGATCCGGCGCTCAGTGAAGCTCAGTCAGAGAAAGGCAGACACAGAAATACAAGAAGGCCTCAGAGTCTACAACGCTTTGATGGAGTGTGTTCAACAAAGTCTGGACAAGTTCAAACAGAACATTGTAGAGAAGCACAAGAAGAACGAGGAGGAGGCAGCTCAGCTGATAGAGCAGATCCAGACAGAGATCTCTGCACTGGAGCAGAGAGGAGCTGAGATGGAGCAGCTCTGGAGCTCTGGAGACCACCTGCACTTTGTACAAACCTTCACTTCAGTCAAACCTGCTCCACAGCTCAATGACTGGACCGAGGAGACTGTGAGGGTCCCCATCGTACAAGGGGAGAGCGGGCCAGGCTCTGTCTGAACTGAAGAAGACACTTAATACAGAGATGGAGAAGTTCTTTAAGACTGAATTAGAAAAAGTACAAGAGTTTGCAGTGGAGGTGTCTCTAGACCCAGACACCGCAAATGAAGATTTAGTTCTGTCTAAAGATCTCAAACAGGTTCATTACACAGCTGAAACACAGACTCTTCCAGATAATCCTGAAAGATTTTCAAATTGTTTGTGTGTTTTAGGAAAACAAAAGTTCTCATCAGGAAAGTTTTATTTTGAGGTCCAGGTCAAAGGAAAGCTGGCTGGGTATTAGGAGTGGCCAAAGAGTCAGTGGACAGAAAAAACAACGATGATTCAACAGTACAGGAAGGATTCTGGACACTCTATATGGGAGGTAATCACTATATAACATCAGACGATCCCCCTGTACTTTTCCCTGTGAGTTCCTCTCCAGAGAAGGTGGGAGTGTTTGTGGATTATGATGAAGGTCTGGTCTCCTTCTATGACGTGGATGAAGAATCTCTTATTTACTCTTTCACTGACTGTGGTTTCACTGACAACATTCGGCCACTGTTAAATCCATGTGGTATTTTCTTTGGTACAAACTCTGCTCCTCTGGTCCTTTCCCCCATTAACAGTTCTGCAAAATAAAGATCATCTCATAGAAGAGAGATATCCATGAATCTCACTCCTGGTGGGAATAAAACAATTAGAACAATGTGCCCAAAGACAGAGGTCAGCTGACTCCCTGAATATATTAAAGGACCAGGTTACTCCATCATTTCTTCACTGGTTCTGGAATAACTTTCTAATTCTATGTTTCTATGTTTTCTGCTTTGCTTGTTTACATTGTTTATGAAAATAGGCTGCACGTAAATCAAGATGGTGAGGATTGTTAAATGAACTCAGTATTAACTTTCTGTTCAGACGTCTGTAGTGAAATGCCATGTGGAAATGCAGGAAGTGCTCTAATATGTTATTAAACTCCATACACCTTCACTAGAATCATTTGGATGATTTTAGCCCTGGAATTGAACAAAAGGTGAAAGGAGCACGAAAACACAAAAACACAACTCCAGGTTTGTTTTGGATGAGATAACGTGACTTAAAGCTCAGAAGAGTCAATTTTATATTATTTATTTATTTATTTATTAGGGAAGCCCCTTGAGATGTAGTGTCTCGTTTGCGAGGGGGTCTTAAAAACATCAACAAAAATAGCATTTACAGAAAAGAAAGAAAAAAACAAATCAAAACGGAACAAAAGACAAACACAACACAAAGACAACATTCACAAAACACACAGACAACATTCATACTATACAATCCAGGATCCTAAGATTTACATCTCTCTGATTTTATCATCACCACACCTATATTTGTAAATTAGTGAAGAAAAAAAGCAACTCTATGTACAACAGAAAGTACATAGAACAAAAATGTATATTCATCGAAAACAGGAGCAGGGTGTTTGTAAGTATCTGAAGACTGACTCATTCAAATGGTGGATTGATGTAATTGATCGGATTGAGAAGGGTAAGTTGTTCCATTCATTTGGAGCTTTGACGTTAAATGCTTTGCGGCCAATTTCTTTTTTATCATCGGATTTTACATTATAAGACTTTAATTGCTTTGTTTAATTAAAAGTGTTAATAGAAATACTTTTAGAAACAGTATTAATAGTACATTTTTATAATTTAAAAAAGACTAGGTTCAGAGAAAATGTGACTCTGCCTTGACTTCAGATGGTAGAAAATGCCTGTGTTAGTTCCTGGTGTGAAGCAGTTTAAATGAGGCTAAAACAGCAGCTGCTCCATCCAAGTTGTTTAGCAGCAGGTAATGTAGTCCAGTGAAAGTGTATGGACTAGAAATGCACAGGAGTGAGTCTGAAAAATAATGGAGGAGATGAACAACTCATTTTCAGCTCTTAAGAAAGACATGAGCGCAGTAGGCAGGAAAATGCAGCGAATGAACCAAAACACAACTACGGGTTTAGGTTTGATGGAACAACATTAGCACATGGTTAGAACCTCAAAGCGAGTTTAACATAACGGGACCTTTAACAGTGTTTCAGAGTGAACCATGAACAGAACTAAGTGGTGTTGGATCGTAGTCACATGTTGGAAAAGGACTGTCCTCACATGAACCAGGAAGTGATTTAGAGGAGGAGCAACAGCAGCAGCAGTTCACAAGAAATGAAACTTCAACCAGAGAGAAGTCAGAGCTGTGTGGAATGTTTTACACAAAGAGGAATCAAACCATCAACGTTTCTGTTTATATCAACCTGAACTAAAGCTTCTGGTGAGTAAAATGATACATAATAGGCCATAAGAAAGTCAAGGATGAGTATGTTGGTTGATTAAAGCTCTAAAAATCTGCATGCAGTATATGAGCAACTAATGGTGACAGTATTTGAGTAGTATTTTGGATACATGGAAACGTTTCCCAAGTGTAGAAGTATCCATTGAAGCGAATTCACTGCTTCACATTACTGTATACAGCCTGGGTGTGGCAGATATCTGTGTTATTATGTAAATATGGGTTGGTCAACAATACGTTCCTTGGTGTTGCTACTGTTAATATCAGCTTCAGGTCAATCATCAGTATTTCTGGTTATGTTGAGGTCATTCATGTGAAATTTCCCCAAAATATTCTCGACAAAATTTTAAGAACCACCATGACTTTTTATCTCACATGTTCAGTTCAAAGGCTAGAACAAAAGGGTATGTTTGTCACCTTAGGGATTTTTAAATAGTCATAAAATCCAAATTCATGTTTTTGTCTACTTTCAAAGTTCAGATCTCTCCATGTACCTCTACTTTACTCATGCATGCCGTATTTTCTGCACTATAGGGCGCTCTGGATTATAAGGCGCACTGTCACTGAATGGTCTATTTTCGAACTTTTTTCACATATAAACCGCACCAGATTATAAGGCGCATTAAATGAAACACAACAGTTAGATAAGTCAGTCAAACTTTATGTAACGCGTTCACAGTAACTCTCAACTTTGTTCAGTTGTAACGCATTAAAAAAAATACTGTCTGAGAAGCTAAATTGTTAGTGTATTCACAATAACTCATAATTGTACAAACAGTTGGTCAATTGCAGCGTCCAGCACGACCGCATCCCTCTCGTCATTATCTGAGTCAGTGTTGTTACTGTTACCTCCCATATGGAAAAGGTATAGACAAATCATACACCATTTTAACATGTTTTATCTGAATCTTAAAAGATTTGTATATGACAGTGAAAACGGTAAATATGTGCAGCATGAAACATATAAAACTCTGTAACCTGCAAGGGCTGAATATGACACTGATCCCACAAATAATATCCTTACAAGTGTTAGAGAAAAGTCACAGAATCATAGAAAAACAAGTGAATGATGATTGTTTCCTTAAACTTGATTGCTGTGTTGTGTGTATATGAGAGTGAGAAAGAAAATTATCACAGTGTGTGTTTGTGTGTTTGTATGTGTGAGTGTGTGTGTGTGTGTGTGTGTTGGGCAGCATGGGGATAAACACAGTAATGCAAATACTGCATTACAACATTAAAAAACATAAGACATATCACTCTTCCACTGATATCACAGTGAACATACAGGCTGTGAAAAGATTTTTACTTTGCAAAATCCTGTAGCCCCTTTCCTTGTTGCGTCTTTGAAGTAGCGATTTGCTTGTGAGATTCCAATGTACTTGTAACTGTCCTCAACATCTGCTATAGTTCCCTCTGCAGGTAGTAGCTGGTTAGCTCAACTGATAAGTCACTTGACTTTCTCATGGACCACCTTGGGTTCAAATCCCACTTCTGACTCAGATTTTGTTTCTTTTTTTTAACTGCAACATATAATTAAAGAATACAAACATTACATGGAACATACAAAGACAATGTAGTTGATCTGCACATTACCTGTAAATGTCATGCAAAATGTTCACTTTATCTTTACTAGTTTTTCATAATATAGTTGTATGAGAAAAATGCAAAAGGGGGACACTTTCAGGAGTAAACCACACATGACACATATAAACCTTATATAAAGATTTACTACAAAGACAGTGGTAAATTCTTATATTTTTTTTCCAGTTTTTTTCCATATGGGTTGGCAGTTCAGTGATGAACCGGTGATGATTCGGGTCTTGGTGAAAGCTCGGATCACAGTTGATACTGATCCTTAGCTCAGGTGTCCATGATCCGTTGGCAGATCGTGGCGTAAGTCGCTCGGCGCTGTCTCCCTGTCTTGGTGAATGTGTGTTCTCCTTCTCTCATCCACTGCTCCCACGCAGCTCGCACTTTAACTTTATAACAGCCTTGAGTTTAAAGTCGGCGTTGTGAGCGTGTCTCCTGACAGGTGCATTTTGATATTAAAAGGAATCACAGTATGTATTACTCCGCGATGCTCCTGACTGTGTAATGCTGCAAGTGGTGCGGCTTTGTAGTTTACTAAAGTCATACTAAAACACCCCAATAAATTCATATATAAGGTGCTCTGGATTATAAAGCGCGCAGTCGTTTTTTGATGAAATTATAGGCTTTTAAGTGCGCCCTGTAGTGCGGAAAACAAGGTATGCATTGTGTATTTTTACTCTCACCTTAAAGTACACGCAGAGACAATCAACAATGAAATGTAGAAAATGACATATTTTCAAAATTAAAAGAGTGAAGGGGAAAGCTTGAGCTAAATGTATAAGAGCCTAGTAGAGTCAATAATTCATGACAGAAAAAAAAATGATGCATTGCTGTGTTTTGGATGGGAGAGGTTTATGCATGAAAAGCTGCTCAGGTCATTTTCTCTGTGGTCATTTGGGTCAAAAATTAGGAGAAGCTATAGTAAAGAGGACAGACAGACAAAGGGTCAAAGATGAGAAGTCGTCAGGGGATGAAACGGACCCAGAAACTGATTGGACTCCTCACCTTGGCTCTTCTTCAATCAGCTCTTCAACAGCTTCAAGAGCCTACCTCCTCATTTGAGCCACTACTCATTTTCTGACCCAAAATGGCATCTGTGAAAACGTCTTGGGCTGTTCTGTCTTTATTTACACTTTGACACATCAAAAAATATATAGTATTTAATTTATGTAATAACACAGGGGGCGGTCACAGGGTCACAGTGTCTATTCTGGACTCACAGCCAATTTTACCTTCAGACTAAAACAATCAGACCAGTTCTGTCCTGATTTCTATTAGAATTCATCTTATTATAATGTTTTAGTCATGACATGTTTTTATAATGGCAGTCAATGGGATTATGTAGTTTTTTCATGTATAAACCTCCCCCCACGCAAAACACAACAACACACCATTTTTTTTCCACCATGAATTATTGACATATACTCGGCTCTGTGGTGGATACCTCTGCCACCACTCCATAGTGTCAGTATAATTTCATTTCATTTCATTTCATTTATATTAAGTGAAATACTTCACACAGACGAAGAACCCCCCCTTCCCCAGAAGAGACCAATCTTGAATCAACAAAGGGGGGGAGCGCTATTTAATTAGTTTAAAGTTAGTTTTTAAGTTTGTTTGTTTAGTTTGTTTTACAGTCACTTTATTATCACTCATTATTTTCTTTATTATACTTATTTGCTTTCTTGTTACTTTGATTAAGTTAGTAGTTTTAGTTAATTATTTTGTGTAATTCCCCCCTCTTGTGTTCAATTTTCGTTGGTCCTCAGGTATTTATAAACACTCCTGTTCTTTGTCTGGTTGGGTTAGTTTTGTTTGATTTCATTTACTCCAGTTGGGCCTGGCATTTTGTTAATGATTTACCTAATTTCTTTGTTAAATTATATCTTTTTTTTTTTTTACTTTATTCAATTTAAACTTGTTTTTATACCTTTCCTTTGCCTTTCTGTTTGATCTACTATAGGCTCTAATAAATAAATAATAAATTCTCTTTTGATTTTGAAAATATTTTATCTTCTTTTTATTGTTTACTTTTGGTATTCTTAAGGTAATATGGCCTTTATAATGTGAACTAAATAAAGGGTTTTGAATGTAGAAAAAAATGAACCTATGCAATTCATTATGGCCATTCAAAAACGAGGACTCTCGAGGGCCCATAAAGTGATAAAGGTGACTTTTTTACATAATCTTCTGACAGTTGAAAATACCAATTCAGTCTCATTTTTTTATTGTTTATTGTGGGTGTTTGAATAGATTAGGGAGCTAAAGAGATTTGATCTTTGAAAGTGCAAATACTATGAATCTGGATTCATATGGGCACTTAAAAATGGGTTCCATAAAGTTGTCATCTTGGGAATGTTATGAGTTTTTTACATAAACTTCTCCCATTCAAAACACAGCAATGCACCAAAAATATCGCCATAAATTATTGATTATTTATGTAGTAGACTAATAAATTTATAATACATTTCCAACTGTACTCTGGATTTTGAAAATATCAGATGTATTATGTGACCTAATTCTGAAGGTGACCAAAGCATTAAAGACCAACACTGAACCAAATGTTCTCTCTCCTGTTGTAGTGATGGCCGCTGTGAGCTGTACTCTCTGTCTGGAGGTCTTCACTGATCCAGTCACTACACCATGTGGACACAACTTTTGCAGAGTCTGCATCAACAAACACTGGAACAGCAGTCACCGATACAACTGCCCAGTCTGTAAACAGGATTTTCTGGCTGATATGGTCACCCAGCTCAGACTTAAGCCTCAAGATGAAGAAACAGTGATCCACAGGTTCCAGTCCTCTGCTCCAGGAGAGGTGAGCTGTGACCTGTGCCCAAAGCCCAGGCTCACAGCCCTGAAGTCCTGCCTGGTGTGTCTGGCCTCGTACTGTCAGATCCACCTGCAGCCCCACCTCACAAACCCCCGTCTGAAGAGGCACCAGCTGATCCAACCTCTGCCCAACCTGGAGGAGCGCATCTGCCCTGAGCACGACCGACCTCTGGAGCTCTTCTGTAGAGAACACTCACACTTCATATGTCTGCTCTGTATGTCTGAAGGACACAAAGACCATCAGACAGTCCCCCTGAAGGAGGAGGGTGAGGAGCACCAGGCCACGCTGAAGAATCAGATTAAAGAAAGACGTCAGAAAATCAAGGAGATCCAGCGCTCAGTGGAGCTCAGTCAGAGAAAAGCAGACACAGAAATACAAGAAGGTCTCAGAGTCTACAACGCTTTGATGGAGTGTGTTCAACAAAGTCTGGACAAGTTCAAACAGGACATTGTAGAGAAGCACAAGAAGAACGAGGAGGAGGCAGCTCAGCTGATAGAGCAGATCCAGACAGAGATCTCTGCACTGGAGAAGAGAGGAGCTGAGATGGAGCAGCTCTGGAGCTCTGGAGACCACCTGCACTTTGTACAAACCTTCACTTCAGTCAAACCTGCTCCACAACTCCACAACTGGCACAAAGAAACTGTGAGGACCTCATCGTACAAGGGGAGACTAGCCATAGCTGTGTCTGATCTGAAGAAGACACTTAATAAAGAGATAGGGTCGTTTTTTGAGGACGAATTAGAAAAAGTACAAGAGTTTGCAGTAAAGGTGTCTCTCGACCCAGACACAGCACATCCAAACTTAGTTCTTTCTAAAGATCTCAAACAGGTTCATTTCAGAGGTAAAACACAGACTCTTCCAGATAATCCGGAGAGATTTTCAAGTTTTTTGTGTGTTTTAGGAAAACAAAAGTTCTCATCAGGAAAGTTTTATTTTGAGGTCCAGGTCAAAGGAAAAACTGCCTGGGAATTAGGAGTGGCCAAAGAGTCAGTGGACAGAAAAGAAGAAGTTGATCAGACTGTACAGAAAGGATACTGGACACTCTCTATGGACAGTGTTTACAGCTCATCTGATTGCCCCTCTGTAGTTTTTTGTGTTAGGTTTTGTCCAGAGAAGGTGGGAGTGTTTGTGGATTATGATGAAGGTCTTGTCTCCTTCTATGACGTGGATGAAGAATCTCTTATTTACTCTTTCACTGACTGTGGTTTCACTGAGAACATTCTGCCGCTGTTCAATCCATGTGGCAATGATGATGGAAACTTTGCTCCTTTTGTTTTAACACCGATTGGCATATAGTTCTGCAGAATCCAACAACAATCCAACAGAAATGTTAACCTTGTCTGCGCCCCCCCCTTTCAGCTCTTCTTCCTCCCCAGCTCTCCTCAAGCCTTTCCACATCCTTTCTATCTCGTCTAACCCCTCAGGAGTTTATATTCTCATATCAGTGATTTGACATATTTTACTGTGATTTTGACCCTTTGAAGGGTTTGTGTCTTTGAGCTTCTTTGCTTCATCTATTAGCTGCATGAGTGACATAGCTGTCTAAGTTACTTATGAATTATAACTTTAATCATTTATTTATTTATATATATATATATATATATATATATATATATATATATATATATATATATATATATATATATATATATATATATATATATATATATATATACAGTTTTAAATACTTTTGGAGGAGTCAGAACCTGGTGGAGGACACTAAAAATGTACATTTTATATTACATTACAGTTTATGTCGAGATGCTAAATATTTATCATTGTCGTGTATTTAAAGCACTTTAAGGTCCAAACTTAGTTTGAACTGATCCTGTGTGGGTTTTTGATTGGCCTTTTTAATGTCCTTTTCTGAACTTGCTGAATTTATAACAGTGAATTTATTTGTGGATATATTATGGCCTTTGGGTGTCTGTTTGTCTTTTATTTATGTACCATTAAATCCTAACTCCAGTCTCAGTCTCTCTCCTTCCAGTCCTAGAGTTGAACTCAGACCTTCTGACCTAGCCCTATTTATGACAGTATCAGCCCTGTACTGTACTAATTGTGACACAGGCTACACTTGGACTGCCTGATGTGTTGGTATCGCCTGCCCATGAACCGGAAGATCACAGGTTCAAACCCCAGAGGAGATGCTTGGTACACAGGGTACACTCTTATGGTTTGGAAAGTGAATAAATACTTTGATTACTGTACCACATCAGTGTGTATGGCACCATTCAGCCACTGTTTATACTGATGACTGTATTTTAAAACATTACAGTCTGAAGTGGCTTCTCAGCAGACAGGAGCAGTCCGATGCAGCAGTATGGAACAGGAATCATTTGTTTCATTTTCCAAATCTATTTATTTAAAGGGACAACTCATATGAATGAACATATAATGTAAATATGCATTCACTAACAAACAGTAAACACAGTTTAATATTCGAGTGACCAATTTGTAATGCAAAGCATGCTATATAGGTCTCCAGGAAGAATAGCTGATAGCTAAGGTCAATTAAACAAAACCAATGAACCTGCCCAGAGACTACAGGTGGAAATTAGCACTGGTGCTACAATCTGGTAAAATGCATCTCTCCTGTTAAGGTTAATATAGATTGTGCACTGTCCCTGTCTCATTTAATAAATAAACTAACAAACTAACAATATTCAATGTGTGACAAAATCATACAGCTTGATCATATTATGAATGCTGATGAATTTCACATTTAGAATTTTTTTTATTTTGAAAAAAAACATTTAACTTGCTGAAAATTTAGAATATTTTTTGGATATGTGGGAAACTCTCAAAACTATTATGTATCTGACCCAAACTCATAAGAGTACACCTGCACGGGAGTTCATGCACTCAATAAGTTAGGGGCATCCGACTTTTTTCCTCTGTTCAGCTGTTTTTACAAAACAGAAATTCCAGAGAGCCACATCATATCATATATTTGATGTCTTCTGTACGTATGTAAAATGTAGTATTAACATTAAAAAATGTAGTGGTAAACTTATGGAAAAACATTGGGAAAAAGAAGGTGTGTAAGGTAAGTAGGTACGTACAGTATGTTTCTCAGACATTCCTCAATATTACATAGTGCCCCTTTAATGAATATGAAATTAACTCATAGATCAGGGGTCGGCAACCCGCGGCTCCAGAGCCGCATGCGGCTCTTTAGCACTTCCCCTAGTGGCTCCCTGGAGCTTTTTCAAAAATGAGAAAATGGAAAAGGAATGATTTTTTTAAATTGTTGTTTTAATATGGTTTCTTTAGGGGTAAAACCCTCGTTCATCTCTGGTCATGGATTGATCCATCAGCTGTGTGCAAATGTAAACACATGAAAAGTGTTTCAGCAGAACAAATAGATGAACTGAAGTGGAGGGTGGTGTCCGGTGCCTCCACCTGAGAAGCGCTTTCCCCGAAAAAAAACAACAACAAAAAAACACGTGCGCAGACGGACGCTCAGAACAATATATAACGAACAAAACGGATTCATGCTTATATCCAGATGCTTTGCACCACCTCGGAACCAGCTGCGGTTGAGCGCGGAGGACCTGTGGTCCACAGCGTATTTTCACTTTTCCCGCAAGGAACCAGTGCGCAGATGACAGCACTGAAGCACTCGGACCCAGTTCTTTGCGCGCTGGTCTTGCTCGCCCTCGTCTGGAACCAGGAGATGGAGGACGAAGCCTCCGGACAATCAACACTGGACCCCCAGCCCCATCTTGAGGGGCTGCGTGCTCACTGCTCCCATGTGTTTGGTGCTGCTGCCCGAGCTCAGAGCTTCTGCTCCGGGCTGATGTGCGGTGAGTTGCGTACAAAGTTCTACATGCTGCTGTTTTCTGAGTGCTCCTATGCACGATCAGAACAAATGCGACTGCTGCTCTGAAAGCTTCCATCATCGTCGTCAAAGCAACAGGTAAACGTCGGTCGCACTTTCAGCGCGTCAACTCCTAAAACTCCATTTATCTCAGTTTACACGCAAACGTGAAACCAGTTTTCCAAAATCTCCACTCTAGCCGGAGTTTTTAGAAAGATTCATTTTCAGAGGCGAATTCACCGTTTGTGTGTAAACGATGTGAACAAACGAAGGGAAATGTCTCCGGTTTTAAAAATACCCGTGTACATGTAAACGGGGCCTAAATGACAAAGGAATAAACACTAACCACCTGATTTCAGTGGCTACAGACGGCGCACCGAGTATGAGAGGGTCGCAAAAGGGGTTTGTGTAATCATCAATGCTCATTTTGTATTTGTAGCCTACTTAGTCATTTTAATAGTCGGCTTATACAGCTAACATACTGACAGCCTATGTTGCCTTCATATTAGGCTTATATAAGGCTTTTAATTTTTTGCGGCTCCAGGCAGGTATGGTTTTTGTTTTTTGGGCCAATATGGCGTTTTGAACATTTTGGGTTGCCAACCCCTGTCATACACAGAAATGTGTCACTCGATTCATCCAGCCCACTGAGCCCACAGTTTGTTGAGGGTTTTCCAAGCCTCTGATTCACTTCCTCCTCTCCCACCTCTTCCATTCATTTTTTATTAAGAATATTACAACATATACATTCCATTGTACATATCATGTGTTTTTTCTTATTTTCCATTAATACAAATGAGTAGTTAATATGATCAGTCTATATGTACACAGCGCTAGAGACCCAAAGTTGAATTAAGCCTCACCAGGTCTACACCAGAACCAAACCAGGATTAAACCTTTGTCTAAATCATAACTAAACACATTTGATCAAGACTTAAACCAGGACGAGACAAGTTTATTAAACCAGAGCTTAACCAGTCCAAACCAAAGATTAAGTAGTTTGTAGGAGATGATTCAATGCACAGAGGACAAAAGACTGTGCCATAACCCTACAGTGTCTTGCCCAAGGACACAACACAAATCAATTGCCAAACCAATTCTAAGTAAATATTTATTTACGTTGCAAATAAATATTGATGCAGAGCCATGTATTAGGACATTTATCTGTCTCTAAACTGGATTAAATGGACAAAACGTAGAGAGTCTAAGCCAGGGGTGTCAAACTCAAATTGACAGAGGATCGAAATTAAAAACTGGGACTAAGTCGTGGGCCAAATTAAATATTTATTGAAAAATGTCAACAACATCTGCATGTTTTCTCTTTTATGTAATGTTAAACCTTTTCTTATTAAAATAAATAATAGTTTTGCTGAAACACTGAATCCAGAACAAGCATAATATATAAAATAATAATAACATTTTAAATCAATAATGTCTCTATAGCCTACCTGTAGCCAGCAGGCCAGCTCTAATACATATCTGATATAATTATATTTGGCCCGCGAGACCATATCGTGGGCCAAATTTGGCCCCGGGCCTGAGTTTGACATGTCTGGTCTAAGTTTTATAACGAGGTATAACATGCCTACAAAAAATATCGACCCATATCGGCCAATAATATTGGCCAACCGATGTATCGGTCAGGCCCTAGTTGAGACGGGCAAACTTTTTCTTTTTCATCTGAAAGCCTCTAAACCCAGGCTGCCTCCACGTCCCCGACATGTGCTCCATCAGGAGTCTTCACATGTAGGGCCATGTGCAGCACGTAGTGCACGAGGACGCCATGTGTGCCTGTTCGCTGCTGCTCTGAGTCTACAGGCCTGATGGTGCAATGCTGAAGATGGAGGAGGAGAGGGTAGAGGCGGGAACGATCTGGCAACCTCACAGAGCACGCTCCACACCTCGTTCTCACACTAAACAGGCTTTCTCATCCCTGTGCCGCCTGTCAGCACCGCCGCTATGTTCACCTCCAAAGGCCTGTCGCTATGGCTGAAATCTGCACAGCTCTCTGCTCATATGTTTAAGAACGCCAGAGGAATGCTAATAATGACGTTTCATGTTTTTCTAATTATGACTTTGTTTGGTGCAATAGTGGTAAATATTTATCAGTTTTACATCAGTTAGTGGCAGTTTGTGGAAAGAAAGAAGAAAAGTTGAAAACTTTAGGAAGTAGCAATGACTTCTAAAACAGAATCTCTCATCAACACCGAACAGTGCATCCAGAATGCTCTTTGGTCTTCTTCTGCCAAAGCTGGTGCACTATCAGTCTGCAGTAACATAAACAGCATCTAGTGGTGATATGTGAGAATACAACAGAGCCTGGTCAGTCAATCTAATTACACGTGGTAGCTTTTAGCTGCTGTTCGTCATGAACAAGCGTGTAGCATGAAATGGGGGCTGGAGCAGGGAAGACATTCAGTTAAAATGGGAGATAATTGTTAAAGATAGCTAACCAGAATTACTTTTTAAAAAGCAATAATGTATCCACAGAATTGAATTCAGTAGTTCAAATGTATTTACATTTTTAACCTTTATTCAAGAAAAAATCTCACTGAGATTAAAAACCTTTTTCAAGTCCTGGTCAAGAGGCAGCAGAGACTTATACAGAGACCTATCTGAGTGAACAGTGATATCAAAAATAACACACAACACGAATAACGTGATGACGTGATGTGCCTTCTGTGAAGCACTTTGTCCACAGTGCTTCACAGAAGGCACCTCACGTCATTGAAGCCAAGATTCAGTAGGAGTAGTAGTAGGAGGAGGAGGAGGAGTCTAAACTACAAGTACTATTACTAATATTACTAGTATTTTTCCCGCCTGGTACCAATGAACATTATTCAACTTTCTCTGCATCCAACAGTTATAACTGTGTTTCCAGTGTTACTTTATGGAAGCACGTTCATATAAGCTCATAGTGGTGGACAGTGCCCTCTGCTGGAAATGACAGTTACATACATGTAATACATGCCTACACTTTTGACTACTACTGCTGCTGCTGCTGCTACTACAATTAATTAACTACTACAACAATTGTTGCTATACACAGAAATTATACAGTATATACAAAAAAGCAGTACAATTCTTAATTCATACTTATTTAGTAACTACTACTACTACGATTACTACCACTGTACAGTCAATATATGATGTATACAAGAAAAAAGGAACAATTCTTAGCATGCTTCTTTAGTACTAATACTACTAATACTACTCCTTCCTCAGCAGCAGGAGGCTCTGCTGTGGTTTTGTTGTGGGTTGATGAGGTCTTCAGAAGGAGACAGGCCTGGGTCTGGACTGGACTGGACTGACAGGATCTCCTGCACCAGTCTCCTGTGAACACACACGCGCACACACATGCATAGACAGACAGACACAGACACACACACATAAAGGATTATAGGGCCTAGCTACTACGACTACTCTTAGTACTACTAATGGTACTATTACTTACTTAGGCCCAAGTAGCAGAAGCTGGCAAAAATGTATAGTTATTATATAGAAAAAACTGAACGTTGTTCTCGTATCAGAATCTTTTTCTTCAAACCAACCTACCTATTTTTCACCCAGCGAACAGTGGTGAAAACTCACAAAAAATTGCCAACATTAAAACTCCTGCTTCTCTATCTTTTGACTATTTCTAATTTCCAAAAATAAATTAAATTGCGCTTCAGCACACGCACACAGAAAAAACTGCATTAGGATTTAGGAACAATGCCCCCCCAAAAATTGCCTGTAGAATCATGAAATCTGACACAGAAGTAGATCATGAGAAGATGAGCAAAAAATATTATTATGCCAATGCCGCCTGCTCCACCAGGGGGCAGCCACACTCCTGCTCCATTAGGACGTATGCACACTGTACTGGCTCTTTTTCTGTCAATGGGAAAGCTGATCAGACTTGCCTGGGTGCGTTTAGCCACTTGTAACAGCTGCACAGTCAAACAACGTGAATAGACTTGTATTTACCATCTGTACAAGTTGACCACAGCAAACACAGGGATTTCAAAAGTACATTTCAAAGAACATATTAAATTTCTGAATCTGGGCTCCTTTAAAACGAAATCTACTGCCACAGGCCTCGTGGTGCTGATGGGCATATGCGCCTTACTCTTGCGTAGAGTGTCAAAAAAATAGGTTGGATTCTATTTTCTGAAATCTACTCATACAGGTTGAGGGCGAAATACACTTGCAGTGTGTTTCTGGTCTTACGGGCTCTTTTTGAAACGTTGGATTTTATGAATTGCTCCCATTTGCACATATGAAATGCACGGTGAAATTTGAAACCATTGTTACACTCCCTGCCCTAAATCCTCTTAATGGGGAAAAAATGTATCTGGTTCGTTAGCGCCTCCCGCAGATTGAAATTAATGTCCAAAATGTCTTAAATTTTGCACAAAATTTCATTTTGACATCCTGATCCAAAAGTCAGTGACCCTCATGCCGTATTTGACAGAAGCTCTCTGTGTTTTGACAACTACAACTACTACAGCGACTACTACTATCACAACTATTACACATACTACTATTAAATACTTCTCTGTGTATTATGTACCTCATGGCCTCTTCGATGTTCCTGTTGTTTTTCACAGACGTCTCCATCCACGTGACAAAGCCATTGGCTCTGCTGAACCTGTCGATGCTGTCTGCAGACACGACTCGCTTCCCCAGGTCACACTGCACAAACAAGTACAAACATATTACTACTACTACCACCACTACCACCACCACCACTAGTACAACTGTAACTATCATTACTGCAACTATTAGCTTACTGCAATCCTTTACTACTTCAGCTACTACGACTACTGTCACTATAATTACCACCACAACTACGGCAACAATTACTACTACAACTACTACAACTACTACAAAACATTTACTGCTACTACCACTACAAACCTTAACAGCACTACTACTTTTACAAAGCTGTTCTGCTACTAGTACTATTACGATTACTACTACGATTACTTCTACGATTATCTCTACCAATACTACTACTAGTACTACTACTAATACTACTACTACCACCACCACTATTACTACAACAAAAAAAACAACAACTTTAAAATCAGTGGTGATGTTTCTGGTTGGACCCAGAAGTGACGGCATCTCTTAAAGGTGCACTATGTAACTTTTCGGTTGGAGTGTCCGTCACCTTCTTGTTTCTATGGAAATGTCATTGCTCTGCTTCAAATGTTCCACAGTATGACATTAAACAGCTCTACCTTACATTTGTGCAATTACAGGTGATTTTACAGCTCAAAAATACCTAGAAAAGCAGGCGTTCTGACTGTGAGCGGGGTCGCCTCTCCACAGATCTGACCTGTAACTTAGGTTTGGTTTGGTCTCCGTGATGATAAAAAGGTTTAATGCCATACCGTGACACATTCCAGGCAAAGCAATAACGTCTCCAAGGAGAAAAGCAGGTCCGACAGAAAGTTACACAATGGGCGTTTGACCTTAGAAACATCATTTAGAAAACATTTTTGTCGTACAGTCTGTTGGAAAATAAACACATTGCAGCATTAAATTCTGGTTTAAAAATGATATCTTAGTCATGTTTCATTGACAGGTGGAGTATTACAGGCACAACACAAAAAAAATATGAAATCAACCAAAATAAACCAGACCTATGTCACTGTGTTGAATCAGTTGCTTCTGACTCACTGCCCAGTCATTTGTATGTGGTAACGGTACAAAAATATTACATTACTGGAGATATTTTTATGCCTCAATTTTAACCATTTTGTCGACTCTTTTCATTTACACCTGATTTATTTTTTAGTTAAAGCCCCACTGCTTAACATTTCAGCCAAATAATCGACTAAAACACAACCATTTGTTTCATTAAGGGTGTTTCTATTGAACATTGAACGGCATGTGTCATTACTGCAAGCTTGCCTCTCCACAGACTTGACTTGTAATTTCATGCAAGTGGAGTGTGATACATTTAGTATCTGCCTCTATGGAGAATGTTTCACAGTGCAGCTTTATTTTTCTAACACCGTGATTTGTAGATGATGTGGCTAATGGCTAACTCTGCTTCAGTCCTAGTTTGGCCCTGTCTCAGTCCTGGTTTAGTTCTGGTTTAGTTCCAGGTTTCAAGCCCTGGTTTAGTCCTAGTTTAGTTCTGATTTAGCCCTGGTTCAGACCCAGTCAGTTATGGTTTAGTCCTTGTTTAGTCCTGATTTAGTCCTGATTCAGCCCTGGTTTCAGCCCTGGTTTGATTAATCCTGATTTAGCCCTGGTTCAGACCCAGTCAGTTATGGTTTAGCCCTTGTTTAGTCCTGATTTAGTCCTGGTTTCAGCCCTGGTTGGTTTAATCCTGATATGGCCCTGGTTCTGACCCGGTCAGTTATGGTTTCAGCCCTGGTTTCAGCCCTGGTTTAGTCCTAGTTTAGTTCTGATTTAGCCCTGGTTCAGACCCGGTCAGTTATGGTTTCAGCCCTGGTTTATGGTTCGGCCCTGGTTTCGGCCCTGGTTTAGTCGGCCCTGGCCCGGTTTATGGTTTCGGCCCTGGTTTCAATCCTGATTTCCCTGGTTCCCCCTGGTTCGGCCTGGTTTCGGCCCCTGGTTTCGGTTTCGGCCCTGGTTTCGGCCCTGGTTTCGGCCCTGGTTGGTTTAATCCTGATTTGGCCCTGGTTCAGACCCGGTCAGTTATGTTTCAGCCCTGGTTTCAGCTCTGGTATCAGCCCTGGTTTCAGCCTTAGGTTAGACCTGGTTTAGTCCTGGATCAGTCCCAGTTTAGTCTTGGTTCTGCCCTGTTTCAGTCCTAGTTCAGTCCCAGTTTAGTCCAAGCTTAGTCCTGGTTTAGTACTGGCTGTTTTAGTCCTGGTTTAGTCCTGACCTTGTTTGCCAGCAGAATGCAGGGGAGGGTCTGTCCGTTGGGGAGTCTGGTCTTCAGGTCCAGGTCTTGTTTCCAGAGTCGACAGCTCAGGAAACTAGAAGAGTCGCTCACGTCGAATATGAGCACACAGCCCACAGCGCCGCGGTAATAAATACGAGTCATCGAGATGAACCGCTCCTGACCTGCACACACGAGCACGAGAAGAAGAAGTAGTAATAGTAGTAAAAGTAATAATAATAGAAATAGTAATAGTAGTAGTAGTACTAGTAGTAGGCAGTTAGTCACAGTAGAAGTACTAGTAGCAGTAGTACCAGTAGTAATAGTAGTAACAGTAATAGAAATAGTAGTAATAATAATAGTAGTAGTAGCAGCAGTAGTAGCAGTAGTAGCAGGAAGGTAATTAGCCACAGTAGTAGTAGTAGTAGTAGTAGTAGTAGTAGTAGTAGTAGTAGTAGTAGTAGTAGTAGTAGTAGTAGTAGTACTAGTACTAGTACTAGTAGTAGTAGTAGGCAGTTAGTCACAGTAGAAGTACTAGTAGCAGTAGTAGCAGTCGTAATAGTAGTAATAGTAATAGTAGGAATAGTAGTAGTAGTAGTAGTAGTAGTAGTAGCAGCAGCAGCAGTAGCAGTAGTGGGAATGGTAATTAGCCACAGTAGTAGTAGTAGTAGTAGTAGTAGTAGTAGTAGTAGTAGTAGTAGTAGTAGTAGCAGCAGGCAGTAGTCACAGTAGTAGTACTAGTAGTAGTACTAGTAGTACTACTAGTAGTACTAGTAGTATCAGTAGTAGTAGCAGAAGCGGGAAGGTAATTAGTCACAGTCACAGTAGTAGTAGTAGTAGTAGGAATAGAAATAGTAGTAGTAGGTAGGGTAGACATTGAAGAAGTACTTGTGATAGTGACAGTAGTAGTTGTAGTAATGGATTGTTATTAGTAGCAGTAGTACTAACTAGTTGTAGACATAGAAATACTGTAGGTAGTAAGCTGTAACTTGTAACAGTTAGTGAAAGTAGTAGGCCTAATTACTGGTAGTATATTAATAGGCATAGTAGTATTTAGATAGTGGTTAGAAGTAGTAGTTAGTAGCAAGCAGTAATTGTGTAAATTGTGTTGATAACAGTAGTGGTTAAGTGCAAGTAGTAGTAGATGGAAGGTTAAGAGCGCAGCAGATGTGTTGTAGTAGTAATAGTAGTAAGTTTGTTAGTCTTAGTCATAGTAATTTAAAGTTAATGTAAAGTAGCTGTAATTATCACAGTAATTCACATTTACATTTGTAGGGCATGCAAGTGATTGAAAGCAGCACCAGCAGTAAGTAGCAGTTGTGTTAGTATTAGAAGTACTGCAGTAGAAGTAGTAATAGTAATAACTGTAGTATTTGCTTGTACCTGCTATGTCCCAGAGCTGTAATCTGACCTTCTCGCTTTCTGACCACTGCAAGATCTTCAATGAAAAGTCCACTGGAAAAACACAAACATTTTATCAGAACATTGTAGTAGTAGTAGCAGTAATAGTAATAGTAATAGTAGTAGGTAGTTAGTTAGTCACATCAGTAGTAGTAGTAGCACTAGTAGTAGTAGCAGTAGGTTAGGAGTGCAGATGTGTTATTGTTGTAGTAATAGTAATAGTAATAGTAATAGTAATAGTAATAGTAATAGTAATAGTAGTAGTAGTTAGTCGTAGCAGTAGTAGTAAAATGTAGTTAGTAGCAGTTAATTAGTTGTAGTTGATTGCAGTAGTTACATGTTAGTTTAGTTGGCAAAAGTACCAGTAAATGTTTCCATAGTAGTAGTTTGTCACATGTAGTAGTAGTAGCACTAGTAGTAGTAGTAGTAGCAGAAGTGGTAGTAGTAGCAGAAGTGGCAGTAGTTAGGAACAGTTAATTAGAAGCAGTTGGTTGTAGTAGTTTAGTTGGCAAAAGTACCACTAAATGTTTCTATAGTTGTAGTTTATAGTAATTGCAGTAAAATTAACATGCAGTAGTAGTAATAATAATACCTCCTACTGTCATCTTGTAGTTTCCGCTGAACTGCCCGTTGACGTAACGATTAACAAACGAAGATTTTCCAACATTTCCGTCTCCAATGATCAGTATTTTCATCAGATGTTCCCTCATGCTTCGGGCCGGCTCTGAGATTCCTCCGACGAAACTCTCTGTGAACATGGCCAAAGTTCACAGCACTTATCTCAAAACGTACAATAAAAATTTATGTATCCTAGCAACAAAGACGCTGGGTAAATATGCGGAATAGTTTGAAA